>NC_051393.1:42349454-42356903 GCF_015228065.2 Penaeus monodon
TGGGGTGTGTGGGTTGGGGTGTATGTGGTTTTTGTTTTGTTTTGTGGGGGTGTGTGTGTGGGGTGTGTGGGGTGTGTGGTGTGCATTATATTACAAACTTACTCCCGCATATTATTTTCTAATATAATTATATAATATAATTATATATATATAAAATTTTATATAATTTTAATATTTTAAAATAAAAATTTTATATTTATATAATATATATAATATATATAATAATATATTTTTTTTATATATAATAAAAATTGGTGGTTAATATATAAGAATATATAATAATAATAAAAATTTAATAAATGATAGATAGATAGATAGAAGATAAATAATAATTAATAAGAAGATGAGATATATATAAAATTATAATAAAAAAATAATAAATATATGGATATATTATAGATATATATATATAAAATTTAATTATATAAATAAATATATAAAAATATATTTTATAAATATTTTTTATAATAAAATTTTTAAATAGAAGATAAAATATTTTATAATAATAAATATTTATAATAAAATAATTTTAAAAAAATTTTAAAATTAAATAGAAAGATAATATATAGTTTTTAGAAATTTTATATAAATTAAAATAAAAGAAAATTAAAATTATATAATATATATGTTATATAAAATATAATATAAAATTGATAATATATAATAATAAAATATAAAATATAAAAAAAATTTTATTTTATATTTTAGAATAAAATTTTTAAAATTTTCTATAATATAATAGATAAATTATATAAAATCTATATAAACATATTATTTATGTATAAAAATATAAAATAATAAAATTTTTATATATATATATATATAAAATAAAATAATAAATATATATATAATAAACACAAGGGGGATATGGTATTATATATAATATATATATATAATATATATATAAATAAATAAATAAATTTTTATATTATTATAATATAGATAAAATTTTATATATATATATTAAAAATTTTAAAATCCCAATATATGTATATGTATGTTTTAATATATTAAAAAAATATAATAATTTTATAATATATATATATATTATAAAATATATTTTGGTTTTTTTAAATTAAATTGGGGTTTTTTTGGGGAAACCCGATAACAAAGAAGAGTGCGTATTTTTAATTTTATAAATTTTGTTATAGAAAAGTTATTTTTTCCGTGAAAATTTTTTCTACTCTTTAAAAAACCCTTTTTCGATACATCGGGACTTTTAAAATGGTTGAAATCAAAGAAAGGGCAAATTTCGTATTTCAGCGGATACAAAAACCCCTTTTTCTGAAAAAATAAAAACCCGCACATAAAAAAATATATAAAAATAGGTTAATAATCAAAGGGCCCATAAAAAAATTCGTGGGGACTGGACCACCACCCTTTCCTAAATTTTAAAAACTAAAAGGAAATTTGTGGTAACACAACGTAACACCCTTGTCAGAGTCCCCCTTTCCTCCCGAGGCCGGAGAAAACGTGCCCAACGGGAGGGAAGGCTTCCCCCGGCCCCGAAATATTCAGCAGCGGGAGCACTCGGGGGTTTCGAGTCGGCGCGTAAACTTTTTTCTCTTCTTCGCAAAACTTTTCAAAACTTGAGTTTAAAAACCCTTTTGTGACGGAAGAGCCCCCCTCAGGGGGACTTGTTTTTTAAAAAAACCGGGGAAGCAAGGAGCGGGGCGAAAGGAACACAGAGCTTTTGAGGGTGGAGGCAAAAGGGAAAAGGGACGCCCGGGAAAAGGTTTTGGAAAGGTGGGGGGAAAGAAATCGTGAAAGGTGCATTTTTTTCTGCTCTTTTCGGGCCCTTTGCGTGTTTTTGGGGCGCCTGTCTTTGTCAATTCTTTTTAATTTTCTGTGGGTCTGACGTCTCCCCCTCCTCTCCCCTCCTCCCCTTCTTTTTTAACACCAATTCTCGCTGTTAGAGAGATTTACGTATGAAATTTTGTGTGCGTGGGTGTTTTGGGGGATGCATGGTGTGCTTTGTGCGAAAAATTAGAAAACAAGTTTTCCTAAAAACAATCACCACGAATTATAAATCTTTCAACGGCCCAAAAAAGGAATCTCGAAAATGGGTGGGGGGAGATTTGGGGCCTTTCAGCACGTTCATTAGCGTAAAACTGACGGGATCCTGAAGAAAAATTCATTTTCCTTTTTCCAAAAATCGATTCCCTCTAAACCCCTCGTCTTCTCCCTGCAAAAATTACAAGTTTTTTTTGGCTTTTCCCCGGCTTTTCCTCTTTTCCCTTGTTTTTATTTTTTTTTCTTTATCGTTCTCTCCCCTTTCCCCCTTCCCTTTTATTTTTCTGCCTGTCTTCCCTTTCTGTCTTTTGGGTTCTCCTTTTTGCACCAAAGTCTCCTTGTCCTTCTTTTCTCCCTCTCCCCTCTCCTTTTCTCTCTCTCTTTTGTATATATAAAATATATATATATATATATATATTATATATAAATATATAAAATATATATATATAAAATGGTGTGTGTGGTGTGTGTGTGTGTGTGTTTTGTGTGTGTTTTGGTGGGGTTTGTGTTTTGTTGTGGTGTGTGTGTGAAATAGGGTAAAAATTTTAAATATATTAATATTATTATATATATATAATAAAATATATATATATATTTTATGTATATTTTTTATTAAAATATATATATATATATTTAAAATATATAATGAGAGAGAGAAAAGAGGGAGAGAGAAGAGAGAGGAAAAAGAGAGGGGAAGAGAGGAGAGCAGAGAGAGAAGAGAGAAGAGAGAGAAGAGAAAAGAGAGAGAGAGAGAGATGAGGGGGGGGGGCGGGGGTGGGCCGAAGGGTTAAAAAGCGCCCCGGACTCAAGACTGTCACGAGGGCAATCGGGAAGTTGGGAGGGTTGGGGTTCCCCAAACCCCCGCTTTGCCCCCTTTAAAGGAAAAGGAAAATTTCACCTCGATTCCGGGCCCTACCCCACTGGGGGCCCAAGGGGCAGCCCAAAGTCAGTTCCCGGGTAAAAATAGAGAGGGTTTGACCCGAGAAAAAAAAAAAAAAAAAAAAAAAAACACCGGCGGAAGGCAAATGGAAAAACCATCCTCAAATTCCCCAAGAAAATTCAGGGAAAAACCCATGACTTTCCAAGGCCGCGGTGGTGGGAATGGTTAGAGCGTCGGACTCGGGGTTTTCCCAGGGACGGCAGTCGGGATTTGGGGAAGGGTTTTTGAGCCCACCAACCCCCCCCGGTTTTTTTTTCCCTTGGGCAAGGAACTTAAAACCTCGTTTCCCCCTCCCCTTTAGCCCCCCTGGGTGGCAACCCAAACCCAAGTCAAGGGGCTGGTCCCAACCCGGATAAAAAAGAGAGAATGATTACCTAAAAAGGAACCCGGCACTCCCCGTGGAAAGGAACTGGGGGACCCAAACCACGTTACTCACCCCAAGAGCTTTCAAAAACGTGAAAACTGAAATTTTGGGGGGTATCATGCGGACCACGGGGGCTCAGACATAAACCCAAACCTTTAAATGATGAGGATAAAGAGAGAGGAGGGGGAGAGAGAAAAGAGAGGGGAGAGAGAGAGAGAGAGAGAGAAAAGAGAGAGAGGGGAGAGAGTACCTTTCTCTCTCTCTCTCTCTCTCCCCCTCCCCCCCTTCTCTTTTCTCTCTTTTCCCCTTCCTCTCTTCTCTCTTTTTCCCCCTTTTCCCCCCCCTTTTCCCTTCTCACTCTTTTTAGGTTTTTTCTTTTCTCCCTACATCTTTCTCTCCCCCTTCTCTTCCCCCTCCCCCCTCCCCCTCTCTCTCTCTCTCTCTCTCTCTCTCTTCTCTTCTCTCTCTCTTTTCCCCTCTATAATATATTATTTTAAAATATATTATATATTATATTATTTGTGGTGTGTGTGGGGTGTGTGTGTGGGTGTGTGTGGGGTGGGGGTTTTTTTTAAAATATTATATATATATAATAATATATATATTATAAAATTATATATTTTGTGTTTTGGGGGTTTTGTGGGGTGTGGGGTGTTTTGTGTGGGGTGTGTGTGTGTGTTTTGGGGGGTTTCGGGGTGTGTTTATATATATATAAAATATAAAATAATATATATATATATATAAATATATATAATATAGAAAAAAGGGAGGAGAGAAGAGAGAGAGAGAAAAGGGAAAAGGGGGGAAAATTACCATCTCTCTCCCTCTCACTCTTTTCTCTCTCCCCTCTCTTTTCCCCTCTCTTTCTCTTCTCTCTCTCTCTTTTCCTCTCCCCTTTTATATTATATATATAAAATTATTTATATATATTATATATATTTTTAATATTTTATAAAAATATATACATTTTTAAAAAATTATAATATATATATATATATATATTATTATTTTATTTATTATAAAATTTTATATAAGATATTATTTTAAAATAAAATAATATATATATATTTTTATGTCCCCCTGTCACGTCTTCTCTCCCCTTTTTCCTCCCTTTTTCCTCTCCTCTTCTCTTCCCCTTCTTTCTCTTCTCTCTCTCTTCTCCTCTCTCTTTTCTCTCTCTCTCTCTCAAAAAAAATTTTCCGGAAAGGTGGCGTCCCCCAATCTGCCCCCCTGGTGAACAAAGGCTGGCCTTCCTGTCGGAGTTTTCCTGAGTCCCCTTTTATCACGGGGAAGCAGCCATTTTCGCAACCTTTCCACTCCTAGTCTTTTCCCCCAAGGGCCTTCCGGGTGACAAATTTTTTCACCCCCTCAAGCAAGCCCAGCAAACACCCCCTCCCCCCCGGAAAGAAAGGGAAACCCCCCGGGAAGGAGTCCCCGCTTTAAAAAAACCACGCCCCGAAAAGACGGAAAAGAAAAGACACGGCGGGCCCAGACCACACGGGGTTTTAGATCCCAACCCTGTCCTGGGCCCCCGGGAACAACAAAGGGACTTTTGGGGGGGTTTCATTTCTATCTACGGCAATAAACCAGCAAGCTAAGAAGAACCCTTTCACTGACCCGCCCAAGCCCATTTCAAGTGCCATTCACATCTGGTTACAGCGGTGCTCCCAGCCTCTCGTGTTGCTATAATTTTTGCGGTGGCCCCCTCGTTCACTTTGTGGGGGGCCGTGCAAGAACCTCACAACGCCGATACTAATTCACTAGCACCACATTCCTCGCCGATCCATGTTACCTACCGACAAGCTATTCCTCTTGAAGTGCCTCCTCGCCTCCCTTAAGGCCCAGCCATTGCTACTTAGTCCTCTTCTGATTGCGCCTTTACCATGTTTACCCTACTACTACTTCGTGCTGACCACTCACACCTGTGCTAGCCTCCTGACGAAGTCACTGAGGATAAGTTCCTGCATTCTACACTGCAATCCTCACCAACCTGGCTCACCTCCCTCGCCAAGTCTTCGCAAACCTTTGTCAGCACAGCCATGAAGTCACAGGTCTACCTACAACTACCTATACTTTGCAACCTGGTCCTCCCAAGGTCACTTGCTTTCGATATTCAGTTTAATTAACTTTCAAAAATATCCACTACTTTGTTGTCTATGGAAAATTATTAATATATATCAAACATGTTTTATTGTTCTAATGACTTTCACTTGTACAGATAATAAAGAGGGCAACTGTGGACTGTATTACAGAAAAATAATGAGCCATCCAGTCATTTGCTTGATGGTGAGTTGATAATATTCTTTTGAAACCCAAACTGAATCTACAGTAAATTAAAACGTACAAGATCCATAATAAATTTTACTAAATCTTGTTCCTGCAATAAAAAGTATTACAATTATCACATTCACCCTTTAACTATCCTCACACTAGGTTTTCACCAGAATCAAAAAGGTATAAATGGAAAACTGTAACTATAAGGAGGAACTGTTGAGTTTTTTTTTTCAGGCAGCGTTTCGTCGTTCTGGATATAGAGCAGCACGTCACAGCGACTCCTTGAGCCCCTTCTGTTACCAGCTCCTGTCAAAGGCTCTCTCACAGTGATCCTGACGTCTGTTGTCAAGGAAGGTGTACCAAAAGCAGAGAGAGAGCATGATAAGGATAAGCCGTATATGCGAAGCTGAACCTCGCCTTTGCCTATAAAGGAACCCGGAAGTGAGGATAGTTTGTTTCTCCTAATTACATCCAATATCTTTTCGCCGGCACTGTTAGCTGTGCAGACAAGAGGAAAGGGGAAGAATTTTGTGACTGCTACTTATAATAGTAGTCATCTTATAGGACTTCACTTACTACGTTATCAAATTTAAAAATTAATCAACAACATCTAAGTTTACAAACCATGAATACCTGTACACATGATCTGAAATGAAATGCTCTCAATCTTATATTAATTAATATAACCTTCTTATTTTCAGAACTTTAAATGCCATTCTCATTCCGGCACATTAAGTAAAAGGTTTACTTTTTTAAATGTTCACTTTTTTAAAAATTTAACTGTATTCTTTAGGGGAGGCAAGAAATACTACACCTTTTTCCCCAAACGTGACCCGGACTAGTGGACGGATGGGCCCCCCACGCCCCATGCATGCTATTTAGAGAAGTCATTGCCCTGCAAAATTTAAAACTGCTGAAGCCGTAAGGAAAAAATAAATTGAGATAGGCGAGACAAAAAGACAGATTAAAAGGGCAAAGGGCAGAAAAAGCAAATACAAAGACTAGAACCAAATTTTCCCGGGAAAAAATTGTAAAAAAAAAAGTAACTGAAGGGAGCTACTGTTAAAAAGTCAAAATGAAAAAAATTTTTTTTTTTTTGACTTCAAACCCCAACTCATGATCTGGGTTTTGGAAAAACGTCAAACTCTTCTCTCTCTCTCTTCTCCTCTCTCCTCTCTCTCTCTCTCTCTCTTTCTGTGTGGTGTGTATCACATATATAATAATATTTTATATATATAATATTATATATATATATATATATAAATTTTATATTAATAAATATATTTTAATATATATATATATATTTTAAATATAATTTTATAATTATAATATAAAATATTAAATAATTAAATAACAATTACACCACCACACAACCACACACACACCCCACACCACACACACAACACAACACACACATAATATATATATATATATATATATTAATTATATACACACACACACACACACACACCACACACACCACACAAACACACCACACACACACACAAAATTTAAAAATTAAAAATAATATAATATAATATATATAAATATGTATAAATATAATATATTAAATTTTAAATATAATATATAATATAATTTACACACACACAACACACCCCCAACACACCCCACACACACAACACACACCACCCACCACGCATATAATAATAAATAATATAATATATATATATATATTTTATATAATATAATAATAATAATAAAAAAAATAATAATAAAAATATTAAAAATTAAAAAAAACACCCCACACCCAAAAAAAACCACACAACACACACACACCCAACACACACACACCCCACAAAACACACACACACCCCAAAAAAAAAAAAAAAAAAAAAAA
>NC_051393.1:42357003-42359503 GCF_015228065.2 Penaeus monodon
TTTTTGTTCTGGGAAACCTAGTGTAGGTAGTTAAAGGGAAAATGTGAAAATTTTGTAATATTTTTTTATTGCGGGAACAAATTTAGTAAATTTATTAGGATTTTGACTTTTTAATTTACTGTAATTCTTTGGGGTTTCAAAAAAATATTATCAACCCCATCAAGCAATGACTGGTGGCTCTTTTTTTTGTAATAAAGCCCACAGTTGCCCTTTTTTTACTGTAAAAGTGAAAGTTTAGAACAATAAAAATGTTTGTAATTTAATAATTTTCATAAAAACAAAGTAGTGGAATTTTTAAAATTTAATTTTAAACTGAATACAAAAGCAATGACCTTGGGAGGCCTTTTTTAAAAAGTAGGTATTTTTAGGTAGCCCGTGACTTTGGTGTGCGACAAATTTTTGCGAAACTTGGCGAGGGAGGTGACCCAGGTTGGTGAGGATTGCATGTAGAATGCGGGAAATTATCCTCAGTGACTTCTCAGGAGGCTAGCACAGGTGTAGGGGTAGCCGAAGTATTTATAGGGAAAACATGTTAAAGGCGCAATCAAAGAGGACTAAGTAGCCAAGGGGTGGCCTTAAGGGAGGCGGGAGGCATTAAAGAGGAAAGCTTGTCGGTAGGTAACATGGATCGGCGAGGAATGTGGTGCTAGTGAATTAGTATCGGCGTTGTGAGGTTCTTGATCACGGCTGCCATCAGATGTGAACGAGAGGCCACCGCAAATTATAGAAACACGGAGGCGGGGACCCACCGGTAACCAGATTAAATCCCCTTTAAAATGGGCTTGGGCGGGTCAGTGAAAGGGTTCTTCTTAGCTTGCTGGTTTATTGCCGTAGATAGAAATGAAACCCCCCAAGAGTCCCTAGTGTTCCCGGGGTCGAGGACGAGGTTGTGGATCTAAACCCTGTGTGGTCTGCCTGCCGTGTCTTTTCTCTCTTCTTGGGGGCGTGTTTTTTTAATGCGGCGATCCCCCCCGGGGGGTGCTTGCTTCGGGGGGGTGGGGTTCGCGGCTTGCTTGGGGGGTGTGAGGGCACCGGAAGGGCCTTGGGTAAAAGATGGGGGGAAGTGCAAGTGGTGCTTTTCCCTTTATAAGGTAATCAGGAAAACTACGACAGGAAGGCGGCAGCCTTTGTTCATCCAGGGTACGAGATGTTGTGGAGCGCCAACTTCCTATTATTGTTGATAAGAGAGAGAGAGAGAGAGAGAGAGATAGAGAGATGATATGAGATAGAGTGATATATATAGAATCTCGCTATCTCGACTTATAGTTTATATATGATATAGCATATCGCATGTAGACATATATATATATCTATCTATTAAATACTTTATATAATTATATATATATATATATATATTAGATCGTAATATATATATCGCTATTAATATATCTATATGTATATACTATAGTATATCTAGGTAATATATATATATCTATAGTACTCTATATATATATCTAGTATATACTAAAGCGAGAGAGAGAGAGAAGATAGAGAGGGATACAAGAGCGAGAGAGAGGATAGCGAGAGAAGAGAGAGAGTGGTAGGGATAGGATGGTTACATCTCTCCCTCTCTCTCTCTCTCTCTTCTCTCTCCTCTCATCTCTCTCTATATATATAGATATATATTATATATATATATATATATATATATATATACTATATATAAACACACACACACCCTAAACAACACAAACACACACACAACAAGGAGGGGAACAAAAACACCACACCGGACACGACATCCACACCAACACCCACAAACACACACACCATTAATACTATCTATATATATATATATATATATATATATATATAAAAACAAACATATATATATAAAGCACACACACACACACAAAGACACACGCCACACACACACACCCCACCCACCCATTACTCGATATATATATATATATATATGTATATATTATACTATATATATATAGAAGAGAGAGAGCAGAGAGAGAGAGAGAAGAGATAGAGAGAGATAGCAGGAGAGAGGGGGATGGGAGCGAGAGAGGGAGTGAGAGAAATATGTATGTATAGAATCTAAAAGACATATTGATATATTGATAGAGAGAGTATGATATGGAGGAGATAGGATAGAGAGTGACAGAGAGAGAGAGAAGTAAGAGAAGAGAGAGAGAGAGAGGCAGAAGAGATGGTCCATCTCTCTCTCTCTGCTCTCTCTCTCTCTCTCTCTCTCTCTCGCATCTCTCCTCCATCTCTCTCTCTACTCTCTCCATACCATTCTCTCATCTCTAACTGTCTACTATCATCGATCATTTAACGTAGGTTCTATGTCTGAGCCAGCCGTGGGTCACAGCATATACGCAATTGCAGTTTTCACAGTTTTGTGATGCTCTTTGAGTGATTACGTGGTAGGGTCCCCATTTCCTTTTCCCCGGAGAGTAGCCGGTGTTACCTTTTTAGGTATCTCTCCTCTTATTTTATCCGTGGCTTGGGACCAGCATTGACTTGGGTTGGCTTGGCCACCCAGTGG
>NC_051393.1:42370176-42372676 GCF_015228065.2 Penaeus monodon
ATACATATATATATATATATATATATATATATATATATATATATATATATATATATATATATATTATATATATATATATATATATATATATATATATATATATATATATTTATATATATATATATATATATAGATAGATAGATAGATAGATATATAGATATATAGATATATATATACAATGTATATATAAATACACACACACACACACTCACACACACACACACACACACACATGCACACACACACACACACACACACACACACACACACACACACACACACACACACACACACACACACACGCACACACACACACACACACATATCTGGTGAAAACACCTTCGGTTCTACTGATTACTGGTTTCACCAAATAATATGTCTCGCGTATTACAGTGTAACTGTTTTAAAGCGGCAGAGATAGTTCCTCCTAGTTAGTTGGAGACTGCGAGTTGAGAAGGAGCCTGGGGGATTCCACTCAACTTTTCTTTTCTCCTGACAAAACTCTATACCCGTCGTCGCGTGGGTTATCAAGGGGGGCGTTATTCAGTGGGCAACCAGGCTGACAATGTTATATATGCATCTGGAAGACAAAGAAGATAAAGAAAACATGTCCAATTAAGAAACACATTAAAAATCGGAACGTGGAACGTAAGGAAAATGAAAGAGATGGGTAAATTACATACTGTCTGTAACGAAATGGATAGATACAACATTCAAATACTAGGAATAAGTGAGACCAATTAGAAAAGTAATGGAAGTTTCAAAACTAAAGAAAACAAGACAGTTCTTTTTTCTGGAGAAGAAGAAGGAAATTATAGTCGCGGAGTTGCTGTGATTCTCACGAAAAGAGCTGCAGGTGCACTAACTGGGTACAGCCCAATAAATGATCGCATTTTAAAAGTCAGAATACGGGCAAAACCTCATAACATTACTATTATACAGTGCTGCGCACCAACCAACATTGCAGGTGGTGAAGAGATGGAAAATTTTTATAACACTCTCCAGGAAGCTTTGGACGCAGTTCCTAACAGGGATGTAAAAGTAATCGTGGGGGACCTCAACGCCAAAGCAGGCAAGAATGATTGGAAAATGACACCTGTGGAAGGTTTGGCCTTCGAGATGTGAATGAGAGAGGTGAAGATTTTGTTGAGTTCTGTAGTACGGATAGTCTAGTTGTGGCCAATACATTGTTCCAACACCGCCCAAGACACTTGTACGCGTGGTTTTTGCCAGACAAAGGAACACGCAACCAAATTGACTACATTGTACTGAACCAAAAATGGAGGAGTTGCATAAAAAATGCCAAGACAAGACCTGGAGCCGACTGCAAAAGTGACCACCAACTACTGACTATCGACTTTCAGATGAGACTCAAGAAGATGGAGCGTCCAACACCACCTCTAAAGCTCGACTACAAAACTCTTGATAACAATTACAGAATTACAGTGTCAAACAAATTTGAAGTACTCAATCAATGTGAACATGATAAAACACCAAATGAGTTGTGGGAAGAAGGAAAAGAACTCTTGCTGAGTGCTGCTTAAGAAACTATCACCAAAAAGAAAGAGACAAATTCCCCCTGGATATCTGAAAAAGCACTAAGTGAAATTGAAACAAGAAGATGCCTAAAATCAAAGGGTATCAATAATCCAATTGAAGAAATAATTTACAAAAAACAAAATACAAAAATTCAAAGATTATTGTGACGAGATAAGGAAAAATATTTAAATGCACATTGCCAGAGAATTGAAAACTGTTCTGTCAATAAGACAACTAAAGAACTCTACCAAGGAGTACGAAACATCACACGAAAATTTAAACCTACAATGGACACCATCAAAACTGAAGATGGACTTGTTTTATGTGATGGAAAAGAAGTCAAAGATAGATGGAATCAATATTGTTCCAACCAATACAAAAAGAATAAAGATCTAACAACAACATTAATTAGACTCAATGACAGCAAAGATGAACCACCACCACTGCTAGACGAAGTTATAAAAGCCATAAAGGAATTAAAGAATAACAAGAGCCCGGGAACAGATGAAATAACAGCGGAGCTAATCAGGAATGCTGGCGAGGGTGTTGAATACTTCTACAAACTTTGTACAAAAATATGGAATGAAAGAAGATGGCCAGAAGACTGGGTAAAATCAGTCTTTGCTCCCATACCTAAAAAAGGTGACACATTCCAATGCAACAATAACAGGACAATTGCATTAATAGGTCACAGCAGCAAAATTTTGTTGAAAATTATTGCTGAAAGAATGAAGTTGAAGTTAAGAGAAGAAATTGCAGACGAACAAGCAGGTTTTCGCCCTGGAAAAGGTACCAGAAACCAGATTCTAAATCTGAAATTGATCATAGAGAAAAACAGAAAACATCAGAAAGACCTATACCTGTGTTTCATCGATTACTTGAAAACTTTTGATACTGTTGATTGCGATGTCCTCTGGAATAACATAAACGATGTGAAGTTTCCAAAACACATCATCCAACT
>NC_051393.1:42377676-42380176 GCF_015228065.2 Penaeus monodon
AACCCTGAGGAAAAATCCGGATACAGAGTCCCAAAGACATTTTGTTGTTGCTTGCAACTTCATTTTGGCAACTCCTGCAATGCCGCTGGTGCCACACTGTATCAGTTTATACTGATCTTTTGGATTCATCTGCTGCTTGGAGAGAGGGAGCATGATACATGGGCAACAGTTTGCTCCTCACATTCTTTAACCCAAGCATTGACTCTGTCTGTATAGGAATGGACAGAGACAATAATGTCATAGTCGACATCAACTGAAGGTGGCCGTCAATATATATATATATATATATATATATATATATATATATATATATATATATATATATATATATATATATATATATATATATATATATATATATATATATATATGATTCATGATGATTCCGTTTTACATTACAAACTCCCTTGTAAGGGCTAGAACGGGCTAGAAGGGCTTTCTTTTGAAAGACTGGTTCTGACAGGTGGCCCCTGGTTACTCTGAGTGGATTTCCTTCATTTTATTATCTAACCATTGATACTGGATTCGATTAAGCGTGAGCTGGGTGACCGACCCTCTTGGTCCCCAGCACGCGCGCGCCCGCGATTGTGTGTGTGTGTGTGTGTGTGTGTGTGTATACATATATAAAAAAATATATATATATATACATATATATATACTAATACTTATATAGACATATATACAAATATATATACATATATATATATATATATATATATATATATATATATATATATATATATATATATATATATACATATACACATATATATGTGTGTGTGTGTGTGTGTGTGTGTGTGTGTGTGTGTGTGTGTGTGTGTGTGTGTGTGTGTGTGTATGTGTGTGCGTATGTGTGTGTGTGTATATATATATATAATATTATATATATATATATATATATATATATATATATATATATATATATATATATATATATTATATATGCACATACACAAACACACACACACACACACACACACACACACACACACACACACACACACACACACACACACACACACACACACACACACACACACACACACACACACACACACACACACACACACACACATACACTGCTGCATCACTTGCAAGAAAAATGTATTTGTCGTTTAGTGACAACTGAACGGAAATAAATTTGTTACATTGGCTTCCGTATAAAACCTGGTGTTAAAATGGTAACAGGATCTTGTGTGAACATTGAGATCTTACAAGGAACTAGCGACGCGGAAAGAGTTTGAACTCGTGTGTGTTTTCGAAGAAGAACAATAGCTTCCGAACCGACGCTTTATGTATGTATCTGAACCCTTGGTCTTTTTGGCATGTTACAGCCCACGAACTTCTGCAGGAGGAGGCAAGAAGAATGCGAAAGAATTTCATCTACGAAAGCGTTGCAGTGCCTCGAGGGGGGAGGGGGGGATCTCTATTTGGCTTCTTCAAAGGGAGGTTAAAAATCAAATTACATAACTATGCTCAAGAACGTAGGATATCTTCACATCTCTTAACATGGGTGATTCCTTTAAAGTAAGAAGTAGAACACACACACACACACACACACACACACACACACACACACACACGCACACGCACACGCACACGCACACGCACACGCACACGCACACGCACACGCACACGCACACGCACACGCACACACACTGGTAATTGTGTGTGTGTGCGATTACGATAATTCTGATGTCCTGTGAACTGTCTGGTGAGTCATGTAAACCCGGGCTTTCGTGAAAAGGGAGATGCAGGTGAGGTGAAACTTTGTGTAATTCGCTTTGTAGTGACAATGTACTTGAAATTGTGTATGGATGAATCGGCTTTCTAATTATGTATACACTGCTCTTACAAGCGGATAGTTAAGAAGCTGTATTTCACTTCATATCTATATATGGTCAGATTTTATTGGCCAGTTGGTGGTTAAGAAGTGCTGGTTCCGCTTGACTCGGCGATCGACTGTCGATTTTATATCGAAGTCGTGGGTGGTCTAATGAAAGTGATGCAATGTACTTTCATGTTTCTTAGAAGTTTTGAATAATTTACAAGTGTTGACTTGCCTTCAGCTTTAAACGAGTTTAATTTTGTTTGTGGTTTCTGCTTGCGTTATAATTTATTAGAAATGTCACTGTTAGAATTTTTAGAAAAGGAACAATCACTTGGTTTGCGTGAAGAAACTACTAAATTAGCGGTAGAGCAAGCTGAAATAAGTAGTCGCAACTATAAGACATACGACCTCAAAGCTAAGCCTTGGTAATTAGACATAGATGATGATGTACTGGTGTTATTGCCTTCTAACAGTAACAAATTAGTTATGCAATGGCTTGGTCCTTATCTAGTTGCTGAATGCAAAGGGAATGGTGTCGATATGTAATTAGAATTCGTGGAATAAATAGGCTATTTCACATAAATATGTTAAAGAAGTACATTATTATTATTTTTTTTTTAGGAGAAACTGTTCAAGTTTGTGTGGTTGAAGAGGAGGATAATTGTGGTA
>NC_051393.1:42389647-42397147 GCF_015228065.2 Penaeus monodon
GCCGACATATTAAGGCATTAACATCATGCTGTCTCATTACTTTAGATAAGTGACCAGGCTGTCGACCAATCGGGATCGGTGAGGTCATGCCATCATCCGAACGAACAACACATGGCGACCCCGTGGCAATGGCCATGTACGCAATCGGCCTGCTTAAGTTGCAAGACCAACTGGAACACAGCAAAAAGAACATCAAACAAGTTGCATACGCCGACGACCTCACAGGAGCCGGAAAAATAAAGGACCTTCGAAGATGGTGGGAAACAGTTGAAAACAATGGCCCTCCACAAGGATACCACCCAAGTGCAAATAAATCAGTTCTAATTGTTAAGCCAGAACATCTCGACCTTGCCAAGGAGTCTTTCCGAGACTCGGATATAAACATAAAGGCAGGTGGGGATAAACACCTCAGAGCAGTTTTGGGCAGTACAGAGGCCAAAGAGGAATACGTGAGGTCACAGGTGAACAAATGGAAAAGCGAGCTGAAGACTAACAAACATTGCAAGATCGGAACCGCACTCAGCCTACACGGCCTTCATTTTCGGTGTAAAGAATAAATGTAACTTCCTGATGCGAACAGTCCCAAACATCGGACACTTGCTTGAGCCCCTGGAAGCAGAGATAAAAATTAAGGAATTTATACCAGCACTCTCAGGAAATAGGAACACCACAGACCTAGAGAGGTCAATCCTTGAGCTGCCACCAAGATTAGGAGGTCTCGGTATCTTAAATCCAAGCAAGACCGCCAATATCAAATTTCAGAACTCCATCAAGCTCACAGCCAAACTAACTCAATCAATCATGTCACAAGACACGGACACACAGACAGACATGAGGGAGCAACAACAAATCAGGAAGGAAATCGCTAGAACAAGAGAGACCAAACAGAAAGCAGAATTGCAAGAGATAAACACACAGTTATCAGAGAAAGTGAAAAGAAGAATAGAAATAGCAAGGCAAATAGGTGCATCAAATTGGCTATTAACGCTACCCATAAAATCTAAAGGATTTAGCCTGAACAAGCAAGAGTTTACAGATGCCATCTGCCTATGATATGGCTGGGCAATTGAGGGTCATCATTCGACCCAAATCACGCCATGACGTGCAAGACGGGTGGATTTGTCTGCATGCGTCATGACGAGGTGAGGGACGTGACGGCACAAATGCTCGGCGAGGTGTTCCGCGACGTTAGGGTTGAGCCAGACCTCATACCCACGACCGGATGGAACTTCTCGCTGCAGTCGACCAACACCGCCGATGATGCCCGCCTGGATGCGAGTGCGAGAGAATTCTGGATAAGAGGACAGCGGGCCTTCTTTGATATAAGAATTTTCAACCCCATGGCCTCAAGCAATCGCTCACAGGAACTCACATCAGCACACAGAAAGCACGAAAATGAAAAAATGAGGGAGTACAGAGAGCGGATACGGGAGGTGGAGCAAGGGACATTCATACCTCTTGTCTTCACCACAGCCGGAGGAATGGCACCAAGAGCCTTCACATTTTATCCATGCCTCACACAGCAGCTAGCCGAAAGAAAACAACAAAAAAAAGCTGCGTCATGGCATGGATAAGATGTCGGCTGGCATTTTCGTTGCTGCGGTCATCCCTGCTCTGCCTCAGAGGAACGAGGACAAAACCTGTGCTTACACTAACATTAAGGACCTAGACATAGAACAAACAGTAATAGATAGTAGGATTAATAGAGATTAGATATGTAAGTTCACTATTGGATATATCTGTAGAATAAAGAAATAAATCTAACAAACAAACAAACAAAAAATAAGGATGTTTCACCTCAGTGAGGGAGGAGAGGACCTCATCCCTCTGAAACAAGTACCCAAAGGTTGTTTCACCTCAGTGAGGGAGGAGAGGACCTGTACCTTTTCAAATTGAATTCCTTTTCTCTCTGAAACAGCCACCCAAAGGCTGTTTCACCTCAATGAGAGAAGAGGGGTCCTGCACCTGTTCAATTAAGTTCCTTCATTCCTTTGAAATAGCCACCCAAAAGCTGTTTCACCACAGTGAGGGAGAGAAGCTGACTTTCCAGGCGGTTCCTATGGCGGAAATTAGTGTTCTCTCTAGCAGCAGCTATTTAGACAGAACCAGGCTGAGGGCCTGACAAAGTGAGGGGCTCCTACCTGCTTATCATTCCTATGCAAAAAAACTAGAGTGGCAGTCATCAGATGGTCTGCCAGACCAGTCCCTAGCAAATAGAATGGCAACTCTATGAACACTGTAAGGCAGGCACTGTGAGGCCCCCCAGACACACCTTCTCCTGCGGGAGGTAAAGGTCTGCCCACGTCTGAGCATGCGCCCGAAGATGGGGTCCAGTTCACTAGAAGGTGCACACAGAGTTATCCTAATGCCGAAAATTCGTATAGGAAAGAATAGGCTAGAGGGCACAAAGCTAAATGCAAGTAATTAGAACACGGCAGCAAACAAGGGTGGATGCGGAACAGTCACAATAATGCATACGAGCCAAGGCCGAATTTGCTATGGCCCAGGTGCGGTACATCTTTAAACCGCCCATGCAAAGCCTCGAGACCGAAAGGTCATAGTAGCTCTCTTGGCATTATCTGGTTTGGTGCCATCCACTGCACCCTGTTGAGTGCCTTTGCCAGTATGCTCCTCCCTTCGCTCTGAATCAGCCTCGTAAGGGCCGATTCACTGCAGGGGGAGAAGAGAAGAGTGTCCTTCCAGGTCTGCTGCTTGATGGGTGTGTTGCTCAATGTCTTGGTTCCATTTTTTTTTTTTTCTTTTTTTCTTTTTCTTTTTTTTATACCGAGTTTAGGTCGGTATAACAATTATGTTGGATATTCGCATTACAATATTAGTTTGGATATATTCAAGTGATCAAATGCCTATAAAAGAAAAGTACATAAATAAGCAGGCCAACTAATAGTTAGGAAAACGAAAGGTCGATATACAATCTAGATCTTATGCAACTATATAATGGTGTATTTTACATAACAGACTGCTTCTGAAAGTATTTACATGATACACGTAAATAAGAAAAGAATTGTACAAAAGTAAATATACTAGTCATACAATATGAAACAACTGAAAAGCATAATAACAGCAATAGTTATCTAGGCGGAGGAAAAAGCGAGATTATCTTGAAGGCATCTTCAGATTCTAGCATTGCTTTTGCACAAAGAGCAGCTAACCACATTCCTTCTTTTACAGGAGTTCTTGGAAGATCAGGAAAATGTTGAGGCCTTATTCTATTTAATACAGGGCAGTCAAGGATATAATGGACGAGAGGTTCTTCAATAATATAATTGCAATGTGAACAAGCCTTTGGGACTCGGAACTGTATCTCCCTATTGCACCTGTAGCCGAGCCTAAGTCTATGGATGATAACTGCTTCACATCTTGACATAGATTTTGGGATGGTAATTTGACAGTAGTCAGTGGCAGTACTGTACTACTTTGCTGATGTTGACCCTGCATGAATCCAGACTTGGTGTTCTATCCTAGATATTTCTTGAACAGTATCCCGGGCACATGTTTTTATACTGCTCAGACTAAGTTTAATGAATTTTAGGTGTTCTTTTAGGTATCCCTTGCGGCTCTATCTGCTTTCTCATCGCCATGTAACCCAACTTGGTTTGAAATCCACATGAAGGTTATTTGCTTCCACTGATCTATAAGCTGATTGATCTTGAAATGGACAGAGGTGATAAGAGACACATAGTCTAATACAGTGTCTTGCTGCAGAACATGTATAGCCAAGAGTCAGTTAATACATATATCTAATTTTTCTTTGAGAAGAAGGGCGTGTGTTAAAGCTGCTTTGATGGCATACAATTCTGCTTGGATAGAAGAAGAACCATCACTTATTCTACCGTTGAAGGTAAGATTGTTGTGTACAAAAGCAGAGCCAGCTCTTTTGGTGTGTTGTTCTACGGATCCATCTGTGTATATCATTGCAAGATCATTTGTTCCTTCAAGGATGTTTATACAGCACTCCAGATTCCTGATGTCTGTGGGAGAGGACTGAGCTTTGTAATGAAAACAGCAACAAGAGGGTTCCAGGGTTCTGGTGAGAGGTAGGCATGGTGTGGAATGTCAACTCCTCTATCTTTTATGACTTGCAAGAGATTAAGTTCCTTCAAGAAATTGAAGATTCTTTCATACCATGGCAGACTGTGATAAGGAAGATCCTGTGGGTAGAAGACTATGTTATGCAGTTTGGAGTCTATCTGAGATGGATTTGTTCTGGAGATACACTTGCTGGCATGATTAGCTTCCATGAGCTTAATTCTGGTTCTTAAGGAAACGAGTTTGGTTTCTTGCCGAAGGTTTTCAATACGAGGTCACTGTGGAGCACCGAGGATAACTCTCATGCATTTGTTATGTATGATCTCGAGAGATAAGACTTGAGCTGGAGTAAGGCTATATAGAGATATGGCACTGTAATCAATGATTGAACTGATCGCATGGATGTAAAAAGTACTGAGTACCTGGAAACCTGCACCTATGTCTATACCTGAGAGTCTTCGTAGTACATTAAGTCTAGATTTCGTCTTTTCAATAATATGATGTAATGATCTGAGAAATTGCAGTGACTGGGTATGTATGTAGAATTGTTGGTTGGGAATCCTGCACCTTAGTTGTAATGCCTTTATTTTGTCAGAATTAATTATCCTGAGTTGCCTGTGGTAATCAGCTGTATGTCATCAGCATATACAAGTATGTGGGTATTTGACGGGAGCTGAATAGAGAGTATTTCTGCTATAATTATGTTGAACAGGAATGGACTTAGGATGCCACCCTGGGGTGTACCATTCTCAAAAGGTATAAAGCCAGATATATGGCCTTGAAATCTGACTCTAGCTTTTCTATCCTGTAAGTAGTCATTACACCATTGAAGTAGTTTCCCAGATATTCCTCTTGAGGCAAGTGTGCTGATGATGGCTTCTCTGTTTGCAAGCTTAAAGGCTTTTTCTAGATCGATAAAAACAATAATGGAATCCTTGCCATCTGTAAGGCTATGTATAGCGGCAAGATTATCTCTTGTGCCAAAACCTTTGCAGTAGGCAAAGGAGTGTTTATGTGGATGGGGTATCAAGAATCTCAATCTTCTCAAAATGGCCCTCTCCATGGTTTTGCTGAGACATGAAAGGAGTGGTATAGGGCAGAAAGCCTTATCTGTTCCAGTCTTTGGTATAGGTTTAATGTCTGCATCTTTCCAAGTTTTAGGAAGTCAGCCAGTTTCAAGTGATTTATTAAAAAAGCAGAAGTAATACCTGCATGGCTTGGGAACCTAGAAGGCTTATCATGGAGTACGAAATTTTATCTATCCCTGAAGCTGTATCTTTGCTTGTTTTAATGGCAGCATATATCTCATGAATGGAGAAGGGGATATCAGTCTCTGCAGCTTTATTTGCTGCTTCTGTGATGGCGTCAAGTCTTACTGGCTGAAGGGATGTTAATTTAGCTAAGGTTGAAGGTGGAAGCATGTTAGAGCCTGCTCTGGTCTTGAAGGTTTGGATCAGACTCTCTGCCACTTCTTGGGTATTAGGATGGCAAGGTTATTTTTTGTACTTTCCTGATGCAATGTTGAGCTTCCTCCACAAATCCTGAAGGGATGTGTGAGCATTAATGGTCTCACACCATTGAAGCCAAGCCTTGGACCTTATTTCACGGATATCTTCTCTTGTTAATTGTATGGCCGTGTTGTAATTTTCGAGCAGGATAGGAGAAGGATGACGCTTGAGAACCTTACTGAGTTGTAGAAGATGTTGCTTTAGTTCTCTAATCCTCTCATTGTGATACTACTTGTTTTTCCGCCTATTGTGAGTTGATGTACTGATTGGTATTGAAGCGGTGGCTGCATCATTTATAGCTTTAACTATGTCTGCCTCTAGTGAGTCCAGATCTTCTGATGGCGAGTAAGTTGAAGACCACTCTTCCATTAGAGCCATGAAACATGGCCAGTTGACACTCCTGAGAATTCATATGGGAATAGGGGGAGGTAGCTGTAGTTTGGGTGTATCCATTGTTGTGATAGCAAAGGGATCTCAAGTAAGGTAGGGGTGAGTGACCCACGCAGCAGTTGGGAGGATATTTGTAGTGATAAAAGTGAGGTTGAGGACCCCTCCTCTAATGTGGGTCTGCATTTTTGAGTTTAGAAGTGATACATTTGGAAAGCTGTGAAACATGTGAGCCTGCATGTTCTATTTGCAGAGTTAGTTGTTGGGTCATTCTATATTTTGTGATGTGCATTGAAAACCCCACATAGGACAGAAGGGACATTACTTACAGCCGCAAAAATATGATCAATCTTTAACTTGGCACTTTCTCTTGGAGGTCTGTAAATAATGAAGATCTGAAGTTTGATGTTCTGTAGAGCTATCACTATTCCTTGGAGTTCAATATCCGAGCCACAGGAAAGTATTGCATATATTTCTGATCTTACAAAGATGGAAATGCCTCGGTTGATTCCTTGAACATAGAATTTGTGGAAAGCTTTATAGTTCCTGAGTGACATGTGTGATTTGAGGAGAGTTTCTTGTAACATCATTATGTCAAATCTCTGTACAGAAATAGCGAGGCTTAACAGGGGCAGGTTCTTTTGTAATCCATTGATGTTCCACTGAAGTAAGGTTATCTTATTTTGTTGTATATTATTATTATTCATTCTCAATGTTAACTTCTTGGTCAGTATCAGTGTCTACATACTGAATGATGTTATAATTGTTTCCTGTGCTTTCTTCCTCAGGTATATGTAGAACCGGTGAAGATCCATATGATGGCTGACACGGTTTTCTGCGGTAAGTCGGAATCCAAATGGGACCCCGGTAGAAAGTTCGTATTGGTCTCATCCTTATCTATATTTGTGGTAGTGTTGTCGCTTCCTGAGGACAAGTATCTTATGCTTGAGAATTCTTTTCCCTAGAGGTTGTTGTGGTGGTTTCCTTTGGTTATTGTAGGAGATTTGTAGTGAGGCTTTGTCTGCCTCTCTGGTGTTCATAGAGTGTGGAAATGGAAGTGCTTGTAGTGGGGTCAAGTGACATCGAGTCTGTTTTAGGATCTTCTTGCTATTCATTCAAGAGCTTGCCTGTGTCTAAGGAAGAAATTTCCGAGGCAGAAATTTCCATATCAGATTTAGCTGATTTATCCGATTGTGAAGGCATGTTTGTAGCCTGTACCAGTATTTTGTTGGCAGCTTCCTGAAGGATATTGAGGTTGCTTTGTTTGCTCATAAGAGCTAAACCTATTTGGATAAAGGAGGCGAGCAGGGTTACTTCTTTTGCTGCCTCATTATGGTGTCCGCAATTAATGCAATAGATCTCCCTTTGAAAGACTCGGCCTTCTCTCACTTGTGTACCATTAGAGGCATTTTCTTGTTTTGCACTGGTTATCTCTGGAGGGAGCTTTTAGCCTGTCGACTCTTTCGGTACACACCAGGTTCCAAGCATGATGGCCTTCCCCACAGTTGGGGCACTTGGCCACTGTTTTTCCACCTTTTTGATTTTCTCTGTACATATA
>NC_051393.1:42420667-42423167 GCF_015228065.2 Penaeus monodon
AATTGGAAAACTAATGATTTTCAATAACCTCAGCTTTGCCCCGAAAGGTAAGCTTCGGTCTTTCCAGATGTTTTGAGAGCAACTGTGGCACTTTTGGCAAAGGCAATTCTTTTTTTTTATCTCCCAGTGAATCATCATATGTATTAGCTAAAACAGCTCCAAGATAAGTAAACCCCCCTCACACTCTCCACAACCACTCCATTGATTGTAACATGTTTCATCACTGTTTCCTGCCGGCCATCTCCAAATCTTCATGATCTTAGTTTTCTTGGCTTTTAAGAAACAAGCCAGCCTCTTTGCTTGTTTCTCCAACTTTATCTAGTAGTTGATCCCAGTTCAGTGATACGGCTGGCAACCAAAACTATATCATCGGCGTACCTTGGTTTGACATTTTATATCCTCCAACATCTACAGTTCCTTCAAATTCTCTAGAGCACCTCTCACAATTGTTCAGAATATATGTTAAAGAGTTGGAGACAGAATGCAACCCTGTCGCACTCTTGTTTGACTTCGAACCTTCTGCTAACCCACAAGTGGTTTCCGACATTTGCTTTTTTGTTGGTCATACATGGCTCCATCATTTTGGATGATGGTTTTGGAAACTTCACATCGTTTATGTTATTCCAGAGGACATCGCAATCAACAGTATCAAAATTTTTTCAAGTAATCGATGAACACAGGTATAAGGTCTTTCTGATGTTTTCTGTTTTTCTCTATGATAAATTTCAGATTTAGAATCTGGTTTCTGGTACCTTTTCCAGGGCGAAAACCTGCTTGTTCGCCCTGCAATTTCTTCTCTTAACTTCAACTTCATTCTTTCAGCAATAATTTTCACAAAATTTTGCTGCTGTTGACCAAATTAATGCAATTGTCCTGTTATTTTTTGCATTGGAATGTGTCCCCTTTTTTAGGTATGGGAGCAAAGACTGATTTTACCCATTTCTGGCCATCTTCTTTCATTCCATATTTTTGTACAATGTTTGTAGAAGTATTCAAAAACCCTCGCCAGCATCCTGATTAGCTCCGCTGTTATTTCTCTGTTCCCGGGCTCTTGTTATTCTTTAATTCCTTTATGGCTTTTATAACTTCTCTAGCAGTGGTGGTGGTTCATCTTTGCTGTCATTGAGTCAAATTTAAAATGTTGTTTGTTAATCTTTATTCTTTTTGTATTGGTTGGAACAATATTGATTCCATCTATCTTTGACTTCTTTTCCATCACATAAAACAAGTCCATCTTCAGTTTTGATGGTGTCCATTGTAGGTTTAAATTTTTTCGTGTGATGTTTTTGTACTCCTTGGTAGAGTTTTTAGTTGTCTTATTGACAGAAAGTTTTCAATTCTCTGGCAATGTGCAATTTAAATATTTTTCCTTATCTCGTCACAATAATCTTTTAATTTTTGTATTTTTTATTTTTGTAAATTATTTCTTCAATTGGGTTATTGATACCCTTTGATTTTAGGCATCTTCTTGTTCAATTTCACTCAGTGCTTTTTAGATATTTCCCGGGGGAATTTGTCTCTTTTTTTGGTGATAGTTTCTTAAGCAGCACTCAGCAAGAGTTCTTTTCCTTCTTCCCACACTCCCTTTGGTGTTTATCATGTTTCACATTGATTGAAATACTTCAAATTTGTTTGACACTGTAATTCTGTAATTGTTTTTCAAGAGTTTTGTAGTCGAGCTTTAAAAGGTGGTGTTGGACGCTCCATCTTCTTGAGCTCTCATCTGAAAGTCGATAGTCAGTAGTTGGTGTCACTTTGCAGTCGGCTCCAGGTCTTGTCTTGGCTTTTTTATGCAACTCCCCCCATTTTTTTGGGTTTAGTCAATGTAGTCATTTGGTTGCGTGTTTTCCCTTTTTCTGGCAAAACCACGCGTACAAGGTCTTGGGCGGTGTTGGAACAAGTATTGGCCCCAACTAACTATCCGTACTACAGAAACTCAAAAAAATCTTCACCTCTCCATTCACATCTCGAAGGCCAAACCTTCCACAGGTGTCATTTTCCAATCATTCTTGCCTGCTTTGGCGTTGAGGTCCCCCCACGATTACTTTTACATCCCTGTTAGGAACTGCGTCCAAAGCTTCCTGGAAGTGTTATAAAAATTTTCCATCTCTTCACCACCTGCAATGTTGGTTGGTGCGCAGCAAATGTAAATAGTAATGTTTTTGAGGTTTTTGCCCGTATTCTGACTTTTAAAATGCGATCATTTATTGGGCTGTACCCAGTTAGTGCACCTGCAGCTCTTTTTTCGTGAGAATCACAGCAACTCCGCGACTATAATTTCCTTCTTCTTCTCCAGAAAAAAGAACTGTCCCTTTTTTTCTTTAGTTTTTAAACTTCCATTACTTTTCTAATTGGGCCTCACTTATTCCTAGTATTTTTAATGTTGTATCTATCCATTTCGTTACAGACAGTAAAAGTAATTTACCCATCTCTTTCATTTTCCTTACGTTCCCGTTCCGATTTTTTAATGTGTTTCTTATTGGACATGTTTTCTTTATCT
>NC_051393.1:42428167-42435667 GCF_015228065.2 Penaeus monodon
GCATAAAAGACACGTCCGTAAGACAGAGAGAAAAGACACGGCAGGCAGACCACACAGGGTTTAGATCCACAACCTCGTCCTCGACCCCGGGAACACTAGGGACTCTTGGGGGGTTTTTTCTTTTCTACTCGGCAAAAAACCCAACAGAAAAAAGAAAACCCTTTCATTTGGAACCCCCCAAGCCCATTTCAAGTCCTTCACATCGGGTTACAGGGGGTCCCTCCCGGGCCTTTTCGTTTTTGCTCTAATTTTGGGCGGGGGCCCTCTCGTTCCATCTGTTTGGAAAGCCGGATCAAGAACCTCAAAACGCCATACTAATTCACTAGCCCCAAAATTCCCTCGCCGATCCATGTTCCCCTACCGAAAACATTCCTTTTGAAGTGCCTCCTCGCCCCCCTTTAAGGGCCCCGCCATTGCTACTTAGTCCTTTTTCTGATTGCCCCTTTTCCATTTTTAACCCTACTACTACTTCGTGTTTAAACCCCACACCTGTGCTAGCCCCTGACGAATTCATTTGGGGATAATTTCCCTTTCTTTCCTTACACTGAAATTTCCTCCCCAAACCCGGGCTCACCTCCCTCGCCAGTCTTCAAAACCTTTGCCCAGCACAGCCATGAAGTCACGGGTCAAACCTACAACTACCTATATTTTGAAAACCCGGGTCCCCCCAAATTTCATTTGCTTTCGATATTCAGTTTAATTAACTTTCAAAAATCCACTACTTTGTTTTCTATAAAATTTTAATATTTTCCCAAACTGTTTTATTTTCAAATGACTTTCACTTGTACAGTAAAAAAGGGGCCCTGTGGAGTATTACAAAAAAATAATGAGCCACCAGTTTTTGCTTGATGGTGATTTTGTAATATTCTTTTAAAACCCAACTGAATCTCCCGTAAATTAAAACGTACAAGATCCATAAAAAATTTTTTCAAAATCTTTTTCCTGAAAAAAAAAAGTTTTTTTCCCTTTATCACTTCCCCCTTTAAACTATCCTCACATGGGTTTTTTCCCCCAAATCAAAAAGGTATAAAGGGAAACTGAAACCTAAAAGGAAAACTTTTTGATTTTTTTTTTTTCGGGCAGCGTTTCGTCTTTTCGGATATAGAGCAAAACGCCCACGCGACCCCTTTGGCCCCTTCTGTTCCCAGCCCTGTCAAAGGCTCTCCCCCACAGTGACCTGCCCTTCTGTTGCCCGGGAAAGGTGTCCCAAAACCCGAGAGAGAGCATGATAAGGATAACCCCGTATATCCCAAAACTAAACCCTCGCCTTTCCCTTTAAAAAGGAACCCCGGGAAGTAGGATGTTTTTTTTTCCCTCCTAATTACATCCAATATTTTTTTCGCCGGCACTTTTTAGCTTGCAGGGCAGGGAAAGGGAAGAATTTTGTGACTGCTTTCTTATAATAGGGGAGTCATCTTATAGGACTTCCCCCTTACTACGTTACAAATTTAAAAAAATTTTTTTAAAAACATCTAAGTTTCAAAATGAAAACCCGTACACATTATCTGAAAAAAAAAAAGCCTCTCAAACTTATATTAATTTAAAATAACCTTTTTCAAACTTAAAAAGCCAAAATTCTCAAATTTAAAGGCACATTAAGTAAATGGTTTTTCTTTTTTTCCCTAACTGTTTTTCCCCTTTTTTAATAATTTGGGAAATGTATTCTAGTAAAGGGGGCAAGAAGTTTCTACACCCTTTTCCCCAAACGGACCCGGGAAACTAGTGGGGCGGATGGGACCCCCCCACTGCCCATGCATGCTTTTAGGAGACATGTCATTTCCCTGCCTTTAAATTTAAAACGCTGAACCCTAAATGAAAAAAATCAAAATTTTAAAATGGCGGGGACAAAAAGACAGGATTCAAGGCAAAGGGCGAAAAAACAAAAACAAAAAACTAGAACCCCCTGCCCGGGAAAATATTGTAAAAAAAGATAACTGAACGGGACTACTGTTAAAAATCAATATGTAAAAAAATTTTTGACCCTTCAAACCCAACTCATGATCCGTGTTGAGAAAAACGCTCAAACTCCTCTTTTCTCTCTCTCTCTCTCTCTCTCTTTTCCGCTCTCTCTCTCTCTCTTTTTGTGGTGTGTGTATACACAAAGCATATAAAATATATTATAAAAATTATATATATTTATATAAAATATATTAATAGAATTTTATCTAAATATAATTTTTATATAATTTTTATAATATAATTATTTATTTTATATATAAAAAAATATATATATATATATATATATATAAAATATATATATTTTTACTAATACACACACACACACACCCCACACCCCACACACCCCCCCACACACACAAAACCCCACACAACACATATATATATTATAATTTTAATAGTAAATATATATTAATACCACACAACACACACCACACACACACACAAAACCACACACACACACACCAACACACACATTATATAATATATATATATATATAATAAAATTATATATATACATATATATATATATATATGTATAAAATTATATATAAAAATATATATATATATTATCTAATTTTATATATATAAAATTAATCACCCAAAACCCAAAACCCCACACACACAACACCACCCCACACACACACACCCCCACACACACACACCCATATATATATAATATTTTATAAAATATATATTATATATATATATATATATAATATATATATAATAAATATAATAATAAAAAATAATAATAAATAAAAAAAATAATAATAAACACAAAAACAAAACCACACAAAAAACCCACACACACCCCAACACACACACCACAAAACACCCACACACACACACACACCCCACACGCATATATATATAATATATATATTTTATATATATATTATTTAATAAAATAAAATAATAATAAAAATAATAATTAAAAAAATGATATAAAGAAACAACACAACCACCCACACCCGCAAACACACACACCACCACACACACACACACACACACACACACACACACACACACACACACACACACACCCACCCACCAAAAACACACCCCAAACACATAACACACACCACCCCACACCACACACACCACCACACACACACACACAACACACACACACACACACACACACCCCCCACGAAAATACACCCCACCACACACTCATATATTTTTTCCGTGTACGTTATTTTTTTTATGTATGTACTACATCACTCTTTCCCTTTTTTTTTACTTAAAACTGCCCAAAAAAAAAATTAAAAAAATAAAAAAAATAGAAAAGAAAAACCTGACGCCCCCATAGGCAACTTGATTTAAAAGAAACGAGTGTCCGGTCCAAAAACAGGGGACAAAGCTAACGATTGGGTTCATATTTTCCCCCGTCGTTAATAAATTAAAAAAAAATTTAAAGGAGTCAAATTTACCCTCACAAAAAAAAAAGAAATGTATTATTTTATGCTGTGTTTTTTTTTTTGATGTGATTTAATAATTTTTTTTCTTTCATTTTTTTTATTTTCAAATATATATTTTTATATATAAAATCTAAAATTTTATATAAATATATATATTATAATAATTTTAATTATTTTAAAATATAAAACATTTATATAATTATATTATATATATTTATATTTTATTATTTTAATATATATATATATATATTTTATAATAATAAACATATATATAATATATATACATATAAAATACATATTAAAAATATTTAATAATTTTTATAATATATATATTATAAAATATATTATATATATTTATTTATAAACATTAATTTATAATTAAAACATATATATTTTGTATATTTTTTGGGGGATATATATACATATTATTTTGTGTATTAAAATATTACTTTTAAATATATTAAAATATATATCTAAAATATTATATATATATATATTTATATAAAAATAGATAGATGATGATATATAGATTATGATTTATATCCCAAAGATATATAAATACACACCCCACACACTCACACCCCACACACACACACACATGCCCACACACAACACACACCCACACACACACAAAACACACACGCACCGCCACGCACACGCACCCCCAAGCACACGCACACACAACCACACACACCAACACACACACCACACCCCCCAAACCCCCACACACAAAAACCACCACAAAACCACACACACGCACACACACACACACCCAATCTGGTAAAAAACACCTTCGGTTTACTATTCTGGTTTCACCAAATAATATGTCTCGCGTTTACAGTGTAACTTTTTTTAAACGGCAGAATAGTTCCCCCTGTTAGGGGGAACTGCAGTTGAGAGGACCCTGGGGTTCCACTAAATTTTTCTTTTCCCCTGACAAAACTCTATCCCCGTCGTCGCGTGGTTATAAAGGGGGGCGTTACGGGAAACGGGCTGAAATGTTATATATGCACGGGAAGAAAAAGAGATAAAAAAAAACATTCCAATTAAAAAACCATTAAAAATCGAACGTGGACGTAAGGAAAATGAAAGAGATGGGAAAATTACTACTGCTGAACGAAAGGATAATAACATTCAAATACTAGAATAAGTGAGCCCAAAATTAGAAAGTAGGAAGTTTCAAACAAAAGAAAAAAAGCATTTTCTTTTTTCTGGAAAGAAAAAGGGAAAATTATAGTCGCGGAGTTGCGTGATTCTCACAAAAAGCTGCAGGTGCCAAACTGGGTACAGCCCAAAAATATCGCTTTTAAAAATCAGAATACGGGCAAAACCTCATAACTTTACTATTAATGCGCGCACCAACCAACTTGAGGGGTGAAGAGATAAAAAATTTTTATAACATTTCCCCAGAGTTTTGGGACCAGTTCCTAACAGGATGTAAAAGAAATCGTGGGGGACCTAACCCCAAAAGCAGGCAAAATGTTTGGGGGAAAATACACCTGGGGAAGTTTGGCCTTCGAATGTGAAGGGAAGAGGTGAGATTTTGTTGATTCTTAGTACGGTGTCTAGTTGTGCCAATACATTGTTAAACCCCGCCCCCAGAATTTGTACGCGGGGTTTTTTTCCAGACAAGGAAACCGCAACAAATTGACTACTTTGTACTAAACCAAAAAAATGGGGGATTTTTGAAAAAAAAATGCCAAGACAAGACCGGGCCCCGACTGAAAAAGTGACCCCCAAACTACTGCTATCGATTTTCAGATGAGCTCAAAAGATGGAGCGCCCAAACACCCCCTCAAAACTCGATAAAAAACTTTTGATAACAATTACAGAATTACAGTGTCAAACAAATTTGAAGTACTCAATCAAGGAACATGATAAACACCAAAATTTTTGGGAAGAAGGGAAAAAACTTGCTGAGTCTGTTTAAAGAAACTTCACCAAAAAAAAGAGACAATTCCCCCTGGATATCAAAAAAAGCACAAAAGTAAATTGAAAAAAAAAGATCCCAAAAATAAAAGGGGTTTCAATAACCCAAATTGAAAAATTTTTAAAAAAAAAAAATAAAAAATTCAAAAATTTTTGTGACAGATAAAGGAAAATATTTAAATGCACATTGCCAGAGAATTGAAAAATGTTCTGCAAATAAGACAATAAAGAAATCTACCAAGGAGTACGAAACTCCACAAAATTTTAAACCCCCAAATGACACCACAAAACTGAAGATGGTTTTTTTATGTGAGGAAAAAAAGTCAAAGATAGAGGAATCATATTGTTCCAAACCCAAAACAAAGAATAAAAATTAACAAAAAACATTAATTAACTCAAAGACGCAAAGAGACCACCACCACTGCTAGACGAAGTTATAAAGCCTAAAGGAATTAAAGAATAACAAGAGCCCCGGGAAAAGATAAATAACAGCGGACTAAACGGAAGCTGGCGAGGTTTGAATATTCTACAAACTTGTCAAAAAAATGAATGAAAGAAAATGGGCCCGAAATGGGGTAAAATCAGTCTTTGCTCCCATACCTAAAAAAAGGGGACCATTCCAATGCAAAAAAAGGACATTGCATTAAAAGGTCAAGCCAAAAAATTTTTTTGAAATTATTGCTGAAAAAATGAAGTTGAAATTAAGAGAAAAATTGCGACGAACACAGGTTTTCGCCCCGGAAAAGGTACCAAACCAATTCTAAATTGAAATTTATCATAGAGAAAAACAAAAACTCAGAAAAACCTATACCTGTGTTTTTATCGATTATTGAAAACTTTTGATACGTTTATTGCGATTTCCCTGGAAAACATAAACGTTTTTAAAATTTCAAAAACATCATCCAACTGATGGAGCCATGTATACCAAAAAACAACAAATGTCGGGAGCCACTTGTGGTTCAAATGGTTTGGTCAACAAGGGGTGCGACAGGTTGCATTCTGTCTCCCCAAATTCTTTTTCTTATTCTGAACAAATTTTGGAGGGTCTAGAAATTTTTTAAGGAACTGTAGATGTTGGAGGATTAAAAAATTAAACTAAGGTACGCCGATGATTATTTTTGGTTCCAGCAGTATCACTAAACTGCATCAATACTAATAAAGTTGGAGAAACAAGCAAAGGGCTGGCTTGTTTTTTTAATGCCAAGAAAAAAAAGATCATGAAGATTCGGGGATGGCCGGGAGTGAAAAGTGGGAAACTTTACAATCAATGGGTGGTTTTGGAAGTGTAGGGGTTTTACTTATCTTTGGGCTGTTTTTTGCTAATACATTGTGATTCCTGGAGATAAAAGGGAAAAATTGCCCTTTTTCCCAAAAATGCCACTTGCTCCAATAACATTGGAAAAACCGAAAAAATACCCTTTCGGACAAAGCTGAGGTTTTTAACTCATTAGTTTTCCCCAAATTTTCATAGGTTCTTGGTTGGTGCTGAAGAAAATAACAAAAAAAGATCAAAAGTTTTGAAAAGTGGTGTTACAGCGAGTACTTCGTATTAACTGGCAAGAAGAAAAAGGATGATTTTGCTGAGAAAAAATAAAATTTTAAAAAACCGGCTGTTGGGCATCTTGAAAAAAAGGAAATTAAAGTTTTTTGGTCATGTTATGAAAGTAAAAATATTGAGAAAAACTTGCTGACAGGGATGGTGTAGGGAAAAAAGGAAGAGGGAACGAAAACAAAATGATCGCAACAAAAAAATTTGCGGGGTGTCGATGGTACAAGTGGAAAGAAAAGGCAAAATTTGAGTTAGTGGCGAAGGATGGTGAGAGGTCCCCGGCTGCTCAAAATGAGCATACCCTTATTAATGATTATATATTTTTATATATATATTATATATATATATATATTTTAAAATATATTTATATTATTACATATATATTATAATTATAATATAAATTTTTTATTTATATATATAATATATATAATATATATATTTTATATATATATATGTGTGTGTGTGTTGCGTGTGTTTATATACACATACTTTTTTATATATGTTATGTGAAAATATATATATATTATATATATATATATATATATATTATATATATATATTAATATATATATAATTTTATATATAAAATATATATATATATTTTTGGTGTGGTGTTTTTTATATACACATACTGTTTTATAT
>NC_051393.1:42438167-42440299 GCF_015228065.2 Penaeus monodon
TTTCTATCTATCAATCTATCTGTCTCTCTCTCTACATGTGGTGTTGTGGTGTGTGTGTGTGTGTGTGGTGTGTTACTGAATATGCATGTTAATTGTTTACTTATTTATTTATTGCTATAATCTACATAATTTGTATAATCATATAATTTCACTGCATATATTCCCCCACACCACATGTGTATGCATGTAAGCATGTCCATTGCCTTACCTGTTTTTTCATCTCTCCTTGCCACACTAGACATTGCGATATTGTGTTGTCTGTCCCCCTTCTGCAAGAGCTATGTAATGCTGTAACACTTCCTTTGTTAAGCACCGATTGTCACATGCTAAAAACGTGACTTATTGCGATCCTTAGACCACTGTAGATGACAGGCTGACTCCCTGGGGGAAGACAACACTTCTCTCTTGCAGGGCCCATCATTAGGGCTCTTACACTACACACACACACACACACACACACACACACACACACACACACACACAACACACAAAACACACACACCCCACCACACACCCCACACACACACACAGATACCATACACATACAAATACATACACACACAACACACAACACCACACACACACACACACACACACACACACACACACCACCCACAATATATATATTTGGGCGGCCACCTTTAGTCGTTGTCGACTATGGCATTATTGCCTCTATCCACCTCCAAATAGGTAGTCAATAACTGGGCGAAAGAATGTGAGGACAAACTGTTTTTCCCATGAAGCATCTCCCTCTCTCCTCACAGTTTATAGATCCAAAGAAACGCCATAGATGATACGGTTTGGCACCATAAGCATTGCAGGACCACCAGAATGAGGTCACGAAAATGAACTGCCTTCTGGATCTGGATTTCTACTCAGGGTTGCCTCCCAAACCAACCTGAAATTTACAAATCCGTGTGTACGCCCATGTCCCAGGGCTTGCTTGCAAGTATAGAATTCACATATTCACACATGCATGTGGCGTGTATGATGCACAATTGTGCGCTTGGGGGAAAGTTCACCCTATACAAAACAACTGTTGCCTTATAGTCAGTCTGTCCCACGCTCAAAGGCTATGGGAGTCTACCATATATAAAACAATCCACTGTTTTTTGGCATCTTTTAGATGAAAAGGATTCAGGAGACAACCCTGAGGAAAAATCCGGATACAGAGTCCCAAAGGACATTTTGTTGTTGCTTGCAACTTCATTTTGGCAAATCCGCAATGCCGCTGGTGCCACACTGTATCAGTTTATACTGATCTTTTGGATTCATCTGCTGCTTGGAGAGAGGGAGCATGATACATGGGGAACAGTTGTCCTCACATTCTTTAACCCAAGCATTGACTCTGTCTGTTAGGAATGGACAGAGACAATAATGTCATAGTCGACATCAACTGAAAGGGGGCCGTTTAATATATATAAAATATATATATATATATATATATATATATATATATATAAAATATATATATATATAAAATATATATATAATATATTATATATATAATATATATGATTCATGATGATTCCGTTTTACATTACAAACTCCCTTGTAAGGGCTAGAACGGGCTAGAAGGGGTTTCTTTTGAAAGACTGGTTTTTGACAGGTGGCCCCTGGTTACTCTGAGTGGATTTCCTTCATTTTTTTACTAACCATTGATACTGGATTCGATTAAGCGTGAGCTGGGGGACCGACCCTCTTGGTCCCCAGCACGCGCGCGCCCCCCGATTGTGTGTGTGTGTGTGTGTGTGTGTGTGTATACATATATAAAAAAATATATATTATAAATACATATATATATACTAATACTTATATAGACAAAATATACAAATATATATACATATAATATATATATATATATATATATAAAATATATATATATATATATATATATATATATATACATATACACATATATATGTGTGTGTGGGGTGGTGTGTGTTTTGTGTGTGTGGGGTGTGTGTATGTGTGGTGTGGTGTGTGTATGTGTGTGCGTATGTGTGTGTGTGTATATATATATATGAATATATATATATTAATAATTATATATATATATATATATATACTATATATATATATTTTATATATATATATCACTACACAAACACACACCACCCACAACACACACA
>NC_051393.1:42442899-42445399 GCF_015228065.2 Penaeus monodon
CCACCCATGGGTAACTGGGTACCTTGCGGTCCCAGGCTAAATCTGTGGGGGATCTCGGAGCAGCAGGAGGCCCCAGAGGTACGGAGTTATGGCCCACCGGCGTGTGGACACGCTCTGGCTTCGTACCAACTCCTGCCCCCTAGCCACCCTGGGTAATGGGGCGGCTCGGGGAGGTGGGCCTTGCCAGTCCTCCTCCCCCCAGAATGACCCTCTGGCAACGTCCGAAGTAAATGGAAATGCTGGGAGGAGGGGTGTTGTCCCTCCCACCCAGCAAGTAAGGCGGGCTGTGGGTCCCGCTGGGAGGGCAAATGTCGGGGCGCAGGATTGGAACGAGAGTTACTTGTCCCGCCTGCGCCCTGGCAGGCGCCAACCCACCATGAAGCTTGTGGGGGAAAGCCCTCGGGAACCCCACAGGTGGATAGGCGGTCCCACAGCCTGCCGACCCCCTTTATTTGGGGCTGTGTTGCGGGGGCGGCAGAGGTGGCGTGCACCCGGAGTGACCACCCGAGGCTTAACCTCAGGCGTGCTTTCCGGGTAGGCGCTTGGAACATCCGGTCCTTGCGGCAGGATGAGCGGTTACCTCTGCTATCGCGGGAATTGAAGCGACTGGGAGTTGAGGTGGCTGCCCTCTCAGAGGTGAGAAGACCTGGTAGCGGCACGATCAGTGTGGGTGGTTACACCTACTACTGGTCGGGCCGCAGCGATGGTCACCACCTCCAGGGTGTAGCCATAGCCATCTCCAGTCGACTTCAGCCTGCGGTAGTCGAGGTGACACCGGTTGATGAGCGTATCATGGCATTGAGACTGAAGCATGTTTTTGGCTTCTTGTCTCTTATTGCTGTATACGCTCCTACCGATGTACATAAAACCGATGTGAAAGAGGCTTTTCTACGCCAAACTCGCATCTGTGGCAGACGATTGCCCCCGGCGAGACATTCGCATTGTTCTGGGGGACTTAAATGCGGTATCCGGCTGTGACCGAGCTGGCTACGAGATGTCTGTCGGCCCCATGGCTCGGGAGCTGATCCCAGAAGCGAGAATAGCCTCCTTCTCCGGGACTTTGCTAGGTCCCAGAAAATGAGGATCTCTGGCTCCTGGTACCAGCGCTCCAACTCGCATCGCTGGACTTGGTACAGCGATACGGGTAATGTGGCCAAGGAGATTGACCACATTCTTGTCAGCACGCGATGGAGGATCCTCCAGAACTGCAGGGTTTACCGGAGTGCTGAGTTCTGTGGCACCGACCATAGGCTGCTTGTGGCTACCCTGCGGGTCCACTTCAAAACTCCCCGTCCCTCCAGTGGCCACCCTAAGGTGTTTCATTTGGACAGACTAAGGTAGGAGGAGTGTGCCCATGGGTTCGCCACGGCAGTCTCTGACCGACTCACAGAAACCAACAACCTGACGGACCCAGTTGCTCTGTGGGAGTCCTTCAAGCGCGTAACACTCGAAGCAGCTCAGGAGTCCATTGGCGAACGCCCAAGGACAAGGCAGAATACCATCTCCCTGGAGACATTAGAGGCCACTGAAGCATGTCGCAAGGCTCGGCTGAATGGGAATCAAGTCTTGCGTCGTTCCATGGTGCGTAGGCTCGGACACTGCTGAGAAGGGACAAGGAACAGTTCATCAGGAATCTTGCTGAGGAGGTCGAAGGCCATTTCTTGGTAAATGACCTTCGCCCTGCCTACCAAGCCCTGAGAAAACTGAACCCTAAGCCGTCCTCACAGATGACTGCAGTCCGATCAGCGGATGGACGGATCATCTCAGATCATGTTGGGGTTCGTGAACGTTGGGCTGAGTATTTTGAACAGTTGTACCAGGTGGACCCTCCAACAGTTAGCTTGGATGCAAGCGATCGGACCCACCCATCAGCGAGGAACCTCCTACCCTAACAGAGGTTAGGCTGGCGATTTCCAAGCTGAAGAGTGGGAAAGCTGCAGGCATATGTGATATCCCTGCTGAACTGCTAAAGGCTGGGGGTGAACCTATGGCTCGGGGCCTGCATACAGTCCTGACTGCCATTTGGCAGTCTGGTACCATTTCCCCTGACCTGCTGAGGGCGTGGTCATCCCTCTCTGGAAGGGGAAAGGGGATCGATGGGACTGTAGCAACTACCGTGGCATTACACTGCTCAGCATACCAGGCAAGGTTCTCGCCCACATTCTTCTGAAACGGATCCGCAACCACCTACTGAGGCACCAGAGACCGGAGCAGTCTGGATTTACTCCTGGCAAGTCCACAATAGACCGTATACTAGCGCTTCGAGTAATTGTGGAACGCCGTCGTGAGTTGGTCGTGGGTTGCTTGCAGCCTACATCGACCTCAAGAAGGCGTTTGACTCGGTGCATCGGGAATCGCTATGGAGATCCTGAGGCTCAGGGAATTCCGACACAGATTATTGGCCTGATAGCAAGCCTCTATACTGGTAAATGAAAGTGCTGTAAAGTGTGGTGGGGGTATGTCGAACTTCTTCCCTGTTAATTCAGGGGTGAGGCAAGGC
>NC_051393.1:42564358-42576159 GCF_015228065.2 Penaeus monodon
TCGTCTCACAAATATCGCTCACGTCCGCATACGTAAATTAAAAGGGGTGGTGACAGTTATGCTAATTTGTACACTTTTGCGAGATATAATGATATCTCTGTTTCACTACAAATGCACCACGTAACTATTTTGGTAGAACGAACATGTTGTATAATTAACTTTATATGGGACTCAAGATCACGCTTAATGTCGATCAGGAAACGAGCGTAACTGCAGGCTAAGCTAGAGCTGTGAAAACAATGGTGTGCCCTCTTAATTACTGCTAAGTAACTACAGGTAAAGCAAATGAGGTGGTAAACCTTAACAGCTTTGTGACACTTCATTTAATATTTGTTTTCGTTTAAGTGTTTCTTGCATAATTATCAATTATGCAATATGAATAAGCGAATTAGGCGAGCACTGGTGATCAAAGGGACATCGACTGCAAGTTAACCGCAATCAACTGATATATCAATGCTGCTGCAAGAAAATTTAGACCTTTCTATGTGCGAAGAATTAAGTCAAAGGTGTCGACAATTGAGTGATGAACTCACTATCATGCAAGAGTAATATGTCACATTAACAGAAAGCTATGCTGCTTATAACAGCAACAGTAATAGTAATACTTCTAGTTCTACTCCATCATCGGTAGAGTATATAATTTTTAAAGTTGTTGTTATGCCCTTCACGCCCAAAAGGCTTCATAGCCTTTAATTAAGACGAAATCAGGTTTTCTTTGTGTGATACAGCTGAATTTGTTGAAAACTCGCCTACATTCGATGATATAGTTTCATGGGAGGAATTTACAGAAAAGATTAGGCTTAAATTCTAGGTACTTGGTCGTCTAGACTACTATAACCCTCTGAGTGGATTTAAAGTAGCTCCAGGGCAAGCGCTAACTTACTTTATCGTAAACATAGCATCGTTTGTTTACCAAGGTGTAAGAGATTACCCGATTTCACTAGGGATGCTTAGTTAATACGCCGGGTGTTTTTCTAAGGCTTGCCACAATGGCTAAGGAAAGCATTACCACTGAAATAAGATCCAATTCAGATTTTTGTGAATGCTGGAGTATTGAAATTGGTAATGCTAAATGTGCAAAGATTTATTCAGAACCAAATGAGATGTCACGTACTCGGCAATCACCGTCTATGTATTACTCATATCATAATTTTCATATACTGTACCACGTACTCACTCCAAGAGCATCACAACATGAAAACTACAATTAAGTAGCATGCTGTGACCACTGTGGCTCAGACATGAACCTACCGTTAAAAGAAAGAAGAAGAGGGGGAGAGGATGCTATACCAGGTTCATTAGATTCATTAGCATAAACCTGCAATCAGGCAGCTTATACTTCCAGTAATTGCCCTTTTTCCTCCACCCACGACCACACCCATTCCCAGCTAACCATGCGGGAAATCCAAAGGGAACTTAATTGAATCAGATAAAGGTTCGGCCATGAACTAAATAATGATAATGTCAAGTTGAGGAGACACTTTTTATCTACTGGAGAATTTTCACTTGCTTCATCAATATCAGATCAGAGATAACCTTAATGAAGAAAGAGATGAAAGTTAGAAAGAATATATAATCATGTAGATTTTCGTCTCGGCACGTTACTAGGTGCTGCAGACCACTCATTTCGCGTAGTCTAGTCAAGTACACTATCCTTTTTCCTTAGCGTGGGAGTATATTGTAGACATGATGTTAATATCGTCTCGGAAAAAGTCAGATTCCCAGGCAATACATTACTTGTTATGGATTGGTTAAGAAGATTCAGTTTAAGAATGGTCGCTTTTCACTCTCCACAGCAGAACTATATTACGTTGAACACGGTTAGAGTCTTAATAACATGAGCGTTGTATACCCATCAATCGAACCAGGTATTACACCATTAGTTTGTGCTGAGATTATAGTTTGCTCACCAGTGACTGGAAAATTCGTTTTAGGACTAGTTTCAGATGGTACTAGGACAGACGCTATAGTCATGGGCAAAACAGCCTAGGTGTTAATAAGACAGGTATCACAAGTTCAGGTAGCCATTTGGGTCGTGAACGTTTCCCATAACTTTGCAACAAGGAGTACAAACTGCTTGTATTGAAGGCATTGATCAAATCTTTGAATCTGCAAGATATCATTTTATGGCTCAGGGATAGGAAATTATTTTAGTAATGAGCGTCATGATGCTGACACTACTCATTATGACAGAAGTGATGAATCTTCTGATTGGTTTTATTATAATGGATTCGTTTCTGAATATTCTGATAATGGTTTTAGATTTTAATGGTTTATGTTTATTAGGTTTTGATAGTTCAGAGAGTTTTCACAATTTTACAGACTATTTTGATGCACATCATGGTATCATTGATTTCAGTTATAGTGCTGATGACATGGATGTTTTTCTATCGTGAGTATAGACGTCTTGCCCATCTTTACTCCTTCAGGTGAGTCCATTATACAATCAGCTAAACATGATTATCTTGTCTTGCATAGATGAGATCAGTTAATGGCTGCTTTGCAATGCCATGCAATCTTGTTTGAAGAATCAGCATCATTGGGCAAAGTATCTCATATTAAACATCATATTCTCACAGCAGATTCTGACCTAAACGGAGATTGCCGGAAAGTGCACGTCACAATTCGAACGAATGTGATAAGATCCTGAGGGAAGTTATCATTTCACCGCCGACGTCTCCTTGGTTGGTACTCATGGTGTTGCTAGAGAAAAGGAATGGGGTTATATGTTTCTGTGTGGATTACGACGGTTAAACTGAGTCGCCACTACAGACGGGTACTCCATGCCAAAAGTAGACCAAATGATTAACGAATTGTCAGGATGCATTCGAGGTTGCACTCGTATGCATCATGGTAGCTTTCCGGTCCAGCTAATGCCGAGGGATGAGAAGGGCGTTCCCTAGGCTACTGCACACTATTCATAGAAGTTACTAGGCTTTGGCTTATATATTTAAACGTCCTAGAAAGTCCGTTTAGATGACGAGATGGAGCCAGGAAGATCACACCACCTTCCAGATCTTCTGGGTCGAAAGACTGATTCGTCGATGCCGTGCTTAACTCACAGCAGGTGGCTGAGGAACAGCAAAATGATCCCCTAGAATTAGATAATATTCTACCTCATGGAAGACAGAGCACTGAGGAGGAGGATTCCACTCCCGCTTTATGACTCCAAATTAAAAGAGGGGCTTCTTGTGTCATAATTGTGTCTTGCCAAAGAGGTGATTCAACAATTCGTTATTCCTCGAGCTTGAATAAGTAAGGTGATCGAGCCAGTTCATTGTGATAATTCTGCTGCTCACTCAAGCATATTTCGAACTTATTGCCGTCTTCACGATCAATATCTCCCGCAGATTTTGTCAGATATTGCAGGTTCGTGCAATCTTGTATTCAGTTGCAGAGGATGAAGGGTTTTGCTTCCAGGCAGGCTTCTCTTGCTTCCATGCCGAAGTAACCCGGCCATTTGAAAGTCTCGGCTGACCTTGTAGAAATGGTAAATTCAACCAGATGACATAGGTATGTTTTGGTCATCATCAACCATTTACACAATAGTTACAGCTTGTGCTATTAGTCAACAAATAAGCTGTTTCGGTAGCTAATGCTTATATTAATATCTTTACTTTGGTCCACCTCGAACGTAATTAACAAATAGATTTTTAGAACTAAAAACAATATATATCATATATGGTCAATACAGACAAATGGGATGGCTGAGAGGTCAACAGGGTCCTGCAGGGTTCCTTGGCCACACTGGATGGTCAGCATCCGCAGAATTAGGACCACATGCTTCATTATCTCCGTTTTACATTGAATACTTCGACACAGTAGCGTAAATTAGACACCTCTGTATCTCCTCACAGGACAAGATGGATATTTTAGTAAAAAAGGAAGCAGACAAGGATACATTCTGAAGTTCATAATGCTCAGCCCAGAGTAAGAGGGATGCTAGAGCGAGGTCGGCTCATAATTATGACAAAGTAAAGAACGGGTTTCGTCCACAGGAGGGAGAACATGGTTCAACTCATATCGCCAATATGACTGCGTCGCATAACATCTTTGGCTCCGAAATGGAGTAGGCCTGTGAGGATTATAAAATAGATTGGAGCAGTTAATTACATCGTCCAGAATCCTTTCATGCCACATCAGGTGTTAAAGTGCCCAATCAGCCAGCTGAGAAAGTACATGCCTTGAGACACGATGAGGAAGTTGATGATCCCGATGTAGTAGATCTGACAGACGCGCTGATAACGGTATTCCCCTTTTTTATTTATTTGTTTATTTTTATACAAGGAACCATTTCTATTATATAAAAGTCAAATGTTCGTATCAAGTTTATGCAAGAGATTTCTGAAGAGAGGAATTAGCCCACAACTCCTTGTGTTTATGCAAAACTACCGAACGAGGCCTTACAATAAACCCAAGACATGCAATATATTGCATGTCTTGGGTTCCACCAAGAAGGTGACCCAAGAAGCGTAGCCAGACCTCCAGGACTGGAGCCAGCTGATTCGTGTTTGACAGTAGTTATGAAATCCCTTGCAAAGGAACGAAGATAATTATTGGTTTTGTGCATTTATTGGGAATTATTATATAAATGTTAATGTAATAAATATTCTTGTCAGTATGGAAGTGTCTGGTATTATTCGATATAATACTGTTTAAATGCTCAGTGTCTGAGAAACACTCGCTACCATGTCTGAAGGAAAAATAAACTGAACTCTAAAAAATATGGGATGTAATGGAGGGAATTAAGATATTGTTGAAGTACAAGAAGTGTAGGAATAAAAACATAAAAAAGGGGAACTAAAAATATACCGAAAAGATAATAAAAGATCCCCATAGTTTTCACTACACCGATCAACCGTCGATGATCGATATTACCACCTTCGTTTCGAGAATGAAAAGTACGATTTAACAGACCCAGTTCTCCGAGGCACAAATCGAAGAAATGTCGGGTTATGTGCATCATATGATCACATCACTTACCTGAAGAATATATAGGTAACTTTTTCACATACCTTTGTTAATTTCTCTTGTTCAGTGCAGTCCTGTCCTGAAAGTGTTTTGCCGCAGTCCCTACCTCTTAGTTCGAACCTCAATACTGAAGTAATAACCAATGTTTCTTAGCACGTCAACTTGGATTGCCGTACTTGAAGGGAAGTTGTAGTGGAGATTACGCAAAATCGTCTCCACTACAGGAGGTAGAAAAAGCTAGAATCTCTTCTCACCTCACGTCTCCAGAGGCATACGAATGTTTCATTTTATCCCACGAGTGAGGAGGGTTCGAGAATGGGTTTTGGCCAGTTAGGTTACTTGTAAGGAATCACGGAATGGATCATACAGGCAAGTGGTTCTAGAGATTGTTTAACATAGGTGAAAAAAAATTTACTAATCTATTTCTTCGGAAAGTGACGGAAGTGATTTGGTGCACTAATTTATAAATTTTAATGCTGTTTTTTTATGCGTGTTTTATTATGTTTTAATGTTTTAAGGCAGTTTTATGCTATTTCCCTTGCAAATAACCCTTTAAAAGATAGAGGATAAAGTAATAGAACAACAAAAGTGAAGTGCATTGTTGGATCCTGGCCTCTTTGTGTGCCTCAGTTAATAAATATAATATTCTGTTAATCATGTTGGAAACTTCTCACTTCACCACGGTTCTTCTTGGCTAAGTTTACATGTACCAGCCTTTATATTCTCGCAACGTGCATACATGCTATATTTACATTCACACAAGTTATCGCTCTTTTCTTATATCGTCGTTTACATTATCCTCTTCTCACAGACAACACTCAGGTCCCCATTCGTAAATCAAATGTGTGGTGACAGTGATGCTACTTTGTACACTTCTTGCGAGATATCTGCAGTCAACTACGACTGCAGCATTCTTCATGAGTTTGGTCGTGGGCTGCTTGTATACTAGCCTGTATCCTAGTATTAAATTTCTGTAAAGTGTGATTGGGGCCTATCCACCTCTTATGCTTATTCAGGGTGAGACAAGTCATCGACAATTTTCTACATTGCATGGACTGGATAATGGTCAGAGCTACTATCCAAAGACACTGTGGAATAACACAGGTCACTGATCTTGCGTTTAGACCAAATTCTAGGAGCGAGGACAGTTATTGAAATCTTTACGCACCTTAGTAGTGTAGTCCGTGACTCTGGGATGACTAGGAAGTCAGTAAAATGATGGCCTTTGAACAGGTCTTTGTACCAGATCATGGGTACAGTGGCAGGACATGTGTCAAACCGACGACTGCAATGTGAGACCGGCACAGACCATGTTTTACCTGCACAATCCGGGACCGCCAACTCGGGCTATACAGACACCTAGCTCATTTCCCTGTAATGAACTTGCTCATCAGTTTGTCTCTTCCCAAGACAACCTGGGTGGTGGAGGCCATGGGAAGACCTAGGAAGTCTAGCGTGGGCAGATTGACCAGACTTGTCATGAGGAATTCGGGATGAGCCGAGAGCCTGCCTGGCGGCTTGCCATGAGGAATCCTCATGGTTGGAAGCAAAAGTTTGGATGCGGCTTTGCCCCCATGTCGGCCTCAGCTCCATATATAGATATTAATATGGTGTGTATATATATATGAAATATATATATATATATATATATATATTTTATATATATATATATATATATATATATATATATATATATATATATATATATATATATATATATATATATTATATATATATATATATATATATATATATATATATATATATATATACATATATATATACACACACATATTAATATCTATATATGGAGCTGAGGCCGACATGGGGGCAAAGCCGCATCCAAACTTTTGCTTCCAACCATGAGGATTCCTCATGGCAAGCCGCCAGGCAGGCTCTCGGCTCATCCCGAATTCCTCATGACAAGTCTGGTCAATCTGCCCACGCTAGACTTCCTAGGTCTTCCCATGGGCCTCCACCACCCAGGTTGTCTTGGGAAGAGACAAACTGATGAGCAAGTTCATTTACAGGGAAATGAGCTAGGTGTCTGTATAGCCTGAGTTGGCGGTCCCGGATTGTGCAGGTAAAACATGGTCTGTGCCGGTCTCACATTGCAGTCGTCGGTTTGACACATGGTCCTGCCAGCTGTACCCCATGATCTGGTACAAAGACCTGTTCAAAGGCCAATCATTTTACTGACTTCCTAGTCATCCCAGAGTCACGGACTACACTACTAAGGTGCGTAAAGATTTCAATAACTGTCCTCGCTCCTAGAATTTGGTCTAAACGCAAGATCAGTGACCTGTGTTATTCCACAGTGTCTTTGGATAGTAGCTCTGACCATTATCCAGTCCATGCAAGTGTAGAAAATTGTCGATGACTTGTCTCACCCTGAATAAGCATAAGAGGTGGATAGGCCCCAATCACACTTTACAGAACATTTAATACTAGGATACAGGCTAGTATACAAGCAGCCCACGACCAAACTCATGAAGAATGCTGCAGTCGTAGTTGACTGCAGATATCTCGCAAGAAGTGTACAAAGTAGCATCACTGTCACCACACATTTGATTTACGAATGGGGACCTGAGTGTTGTCTGTGAGAAGAGGGATAATGTAAACGACGATATAAGAAAAGGAGCGATAACTTGTGTGAATGTAAATATAGCATGTATGCACGTTGCGAGAATATAAAGGCTGGTACATGTAAACTTAGCCAAGAAGAACCGTGTGAAGTGAGAAGTTTCCAACATGATTAACAGAATAATATATATTTATTAACTGAGGCACACAAAGAGGCCAGGAATCCAACAATGCACTTCACTTTTGTTGTTCTATTACTTTATCCTCTTATCTTTTAAAGGGTTATTTGCAAGGGAAATAGCATAAAACTGCCTTAAAACATTAAAACATAATAAAACACGCATAAAAAAACAGCATTAAAATTATAAATAAGTGCACCAAATCACTTCCGTCACTTTCCGAAGAAATAGATTAGTAAATTTTTTTTCACCTATGTTAAACAATCTCTAGAACCACTTGCCTGTATGATCCATTCCGGGGATTCCTTACAAGTAACCTAACTGGCACAAAACCCATTCTCGAACCCTCCTCACTCGTGGGATAAAATGAAACATTCGTATGCCTCTGGGAGACGTGGAGGTGAGAAGAGATTCTAGCTTTTTCTACCTCCTGTAGTGAGACGATTTTGCGTAATCTCCACTACAACTTCCCCTTCAAGTACGGCAATCCAAGGTTGACGTGCTAAGAAACATTGGTTATTACTTCAGTATTGAGGTTCGAACTAAGAGGTAGGGACTGCGGCAAAACACTTTCAGGACAGGACTGCAACTGAAACAAGAGAAGATTAACAAAGGTATGTGAAAAAGTTACCTATATATTCTTCAGGTAAGTGATGTGATCATATGATGCACATAACCCGACATTTCTTCGATTTGTGCCTCGGAGAACTGGGTCTGTTAAATCGTACTTTTCATTCTCGAAACGAAGGTGGTAATATCGATCATCGACCGGTTGATCGGTGTAGTGAAAACTATGGGGATCTTTTATTATCTTTTCGGTATATTTTAGTTCCCCTTTTTATGTTTTTATTCCTACACTTCTTGTACTTCAACAATATCTTAATTCCCTCCATTACATCCCATATATTTTTAGAGTTCAGTTATTTTTCCTTCAGACATGGTAGCGAGTGTTTCTCAAGACACTGAGGCATTTAAACAGTATTATATCGAATAATACCAGACACTTCCATACTGACAAGAATATTTATTACATTAACATTTATATAATAATTCCCAATAAATGCACAAAACCAATAATTATCTTCGTTCCTTTGCAAGGGATTTCATAACTACTGTCAAACACGAATCAGCTGGCTCCAGTCCTGGAGGTCTGGCTACGCTTCTTGGGTCACCTTCTTGGTGGAACCCAAGACATGCAATATATTGCATGTCTTGGGTTTATTGTAAGGCCTCGTTCGGTAGTTTTGCATAAACACAAGGAGTTGTGGGCTAATTCCTCTCTTCAGAAATCTCTTGCATAAACTTGATACGAACATTTGACTTTTATATAATAGAAATGGTTCCTTGTATAAAAATAAACAAATAAATAAAAAAGGGGAATACCGTTATCAGCGCGTCTGTCAGATCTACTACATCGGGATCATCAACTTCCTCATCGTGTCTCAAGGCATGTACTTTCTCAGCTGGCTGATTGGGCACTTTAACACCTGATGTGGCATGAAAGGATTCTGGACGATGTAATTAACTGCTCCAATCTATTTTATAATCCTCACAGGCCTACTCCATTTCGGAGCCAAAGATGTTATGCGACGCAGTCATATTGGCGATATGAGTTGAACCATGTTCTCCCTCCTGTGGACGAAACCCGTTCTTTACTTTGTCATAATTATGAGCCGACCTCGCTCTAGCATCCCTCTTACTCTGGGCTGAGCATTATGAACTTCAGAATGTATCCTTGTCTGCTTCCTTTTTTACTAAAATATCCATCTTGTCCTGTGAGGAGATACAGAGGTGTCTAATTTACGCTACTGTGTCGAAGTATTCAATGTAAAACGGAGATAATGAAGCATGTGGTCCTAATTCTGCGGATGCTGACCATCCAGTGTGGCCAAGGAACCCTGCAGGACCCTGTTGACCCTCTCAGCCATCCCATTTGTCTGTATTGACCATATGATATATATTGTTTTTAGTTCTAAAATCTATTTGTTAATTACGTTCGAGGTGGACCAAAGTAAAGATATTAATATAAGCATTAGCTACCGAAACAGCTTATTTGTTGACTAATAGCACAAGCTGTAACTATTGTGTAAAATGGTTGATGATGACCAAAACATACCTATGTCATCTGGTTGAATTTACCATTTCTACAAGGTCAGCCGAGACTTTCAAATGGCCGGGTTACTTCGGCATGGAAGCAAGAGAAGCCTGCCTGGAAGCAAAACCCTTCATCCTCTGCAACTGAATACAAGATTGCACGAACCTGCAATATCTGACAAAATCTGCGGGAGATATTGATCGTGAAGACGGCAATAAGTTCGAAATATGCTTGAGTGAGCAGCAGAATTATCACAATGAACTGGCTCGATCACCTTACTTATTCAAGCTCGAGGAATAACGAATTGTTGAATCACCCTCTTTGGCAAGACACAATTATGACACAAGAGAGCCCCTCTTTTAATTTGGAGTCATAAAGCGGGAGTGGAATCCTCCTCCTCAGTGCTCTGTCTTCCATGAGGTAGAATATTATCTAATTCTAGGGGATCATTTTGCTGTTCCTCAGCCACCTGCTGTGAGTTAAGCACGGCATCGACGGAATCAGTCTTTCGACCCAGAAGATCTGGAAGGTGGTGTGATCTTCCTGGCTCCATCTCGTCATCTAAACGGACTTTCTAGGACGTTTAAATATATAAGCCAAAGGCCTAGTAACTTCTATGAATAGTGTGCAGTAGCCTAGGGAACGCCCTTCTCATCCCTCGGCATTAAGCTGGACCGGAAAGCTACCCATGATGCATACGAGTGAACCTCGAATGCATCCCTGACAATTCGTTAATCATTTGGTCTACTTTTGGCATGGAGTACCCGTCTGTAGTGGCGACTCAGTTTAACCGTCTGTAATCCACACAGAAACATATAACCCCATTCCTTTTCTCTAGCAACACCATGAGTACCAACCAAGGAGACGTCGGCGGTGAAATGATAACTTCCCTCAGGATCTTATCACATTCGTTCCGAATTGTGACGTGCACTTTCCGGCAATCTCCGTTTAGGGTCAGAATCTGCTGTGAGAATATGATGTTTAATATGAGATACTTTGCCCAATGATGCTGATTCTTCAAACAAGATTGCATGGCATTGCAAAGCAGCCATTAACTGATCTCATCTATGCAAGACAAGATAATCATGTTTAGCTGATTGTATAATGGACTCACCTGAAGGAGTAAAGATGGGCAAGACGTCTATACTCACGATAGGAAAAACATCCATGTCATCAGCACTATAACTGAAATCAATGATACCATGATGTGCATCAAAATAGTCTGTAAAATTGTGAAAACTCTCTGAACTATCAAAACCTAATAAACATAAACCATTAAAATCTAAAACCATTATCAGAATATTCAGAAACGAATCCATTATAATAAAACCAATCAGAAGATTCATCACTTCTGTCATAATGAGTAGTGTCAGCATCATGACGCTCATTACTAAAATAATTTCCTATCCCTGAGCCATAAAATGATATCTTGCAGATTCAAAGATTTGATCAATGCCTTCAATACAAGCAGTTTGTACTCCTTGTTGCAAAGTTATGGGAAACGTTCACGACCCAAATGGCTACCTGAACTTGTGATACCTGTCTTATTAACACCTAGGCTGTTTTGCCCATGACTATAGCGTCTGTCCTAGTACCATCTGAAACTAGTCCTAAAACGAATTTTCCAGTCACTGGTGAGCAAACTATAATCTCAGCACAAACTAATGGTGTAATACCTGGTTCGATTGATGGGTATACAACGCTCATGTTATTAAGACTCTAACCGTGTTCAACGTAATATAGTTCTGCTGTGGAGAGTGAAAAGCGACCATTCTTAAACTGAATCTTCTTAACCAATCCATAACAAGTAATGTATTGCCTGGGAATCTGACTTTTTCCGAGACGATATTAACATCATGTCTACAATATACTCCCACGCTAAGGAAAAAGGATAGTGTACTTGACTAGACTACGCGAAATGAGTGGTCTGCAGCACCTAGTAACGTGCCGAGACGAAAATCTACATGATTATA
>NC_051393.1:42576259-42581259 GCF_015228065.2 Penaeus monodon
TTTAGTGTGGTGTGAATATGTGTGTTTGCGCGCGCGCGCGCGCGCGCGCGTGTGTGTGGGGGGGTGTGTGTGTGGGGTGTGTGTTGTGTGTGTGTGTGTGTGTGTATCTATATCTATATTTTATCTATATCTATAATCTATATATGTATTTATCTATCTATCTATCAATCTATGCATATATATATATATATATATATATAAAATATATATATATATATATATATATATATATATATATATATATATATCTACCTATCTATCTATCTATCATCTATCTATCTATCTATCATCTATCTATCTATATATATATATATATATATATATATATATATAATATATTTGATATATATATATATACACTTCCATTATTTCTTTCAGCTTTTATGGCAGAAATATAAAGGAGTATTGAAGTTCAATTTCCTTGTAGATATGATAAATATCATCTATGGGCTACAGGAGATTGCGTGCGCGGGGACACACACACACACACACACACACAACACGCTGGCAATTTAGTTATTTCGTGACTGTTGATAGTATAATTAAAGAAATTACTATTTTTTCTTTGGTTTCTGAAGTATGACATTATGTATATGAATAGTCTACAATTTATGCATAACTTCATTAAGTATATACATAATTTGTTAATTCAGTTTATCTATATATATATATTTATCCATCACACACAACAAACATACACACGCAAAAAGTATATATATGTATAAAATACATCCCATACATACATATGTGTATACATAATTAAAACCATATATTTTATATATTATATATATTTTATATATAAATATATATTATTCTCTCTCTCTCTCTCTGTTATATATGTGTGAGTTTGTGTGTGTGTGAGTGTATGTGCGCGCCCCTCCCCGCGCGTGTGTGTGTGTGTGTGTGTGTGTGTGTGTGTGTGTGTGTGTGTGTGTGTGTGTGTGTGTGTGTATGACAAATTCTCCAAGTTTTTCTTGGTAACTTTATGTCCCAGTTGTCGATGAAAAATTTATTTTATTTTATCATGCACAGCTCAGGGGCATGACAATACCTACGTTGATTCTTTGTTCTTGCGGACTCACAGCAATATTAATGAATTTTTGATATGCAGATCCTCGTAAATTGACTGATAATCCCAGAAAATTACATATAGTTGCAACTTCAGATTACATATGCATAGAAAATATGAAGTAACACAAAAGTAAGGATTCATAATTTAATTGACATTTCAAGTTAATGACCCTATATATCAAGATAACAATATATACGCATATGTATATTTACGGGACGCTAATATCAATGCTGCAGACATTACAATATTTTTTAATACCCTTGTCGATAGATATTTATTTCATCGGCTTTGTCCATTCCAGTTTGACAGAGTGCAGTGTAGGTGCACGTGTGATATATATATATATATATTATATATTATATATATATATATATATATATATATATTATATATATATATATACATAAATAAATAAATGTATGTATGTATGTATATATGTATATATATATATATATATTTATATATATATATATACATATATAAAATATATTCTATTATAAAATTTTATATATAATAATATATATATATACATATATATATATATAATATATATATATATATATGAATACTTTTGGTTATTCCACAGTTCATTAAAACAGTAATAAAATTTTCCCTAAAATGGATTCCGCGGCCAGTTCTAAAGATGTTCGTTACATGTTATTTTTCAGCATGTATATATCGGTAAGTCATTTATATCACAATATATTGTATAGTACACAACGTCTCTCTCTCTCTCCACACACACACACAAATACACGCATACATACACACACACAAATACACACAACACCACACACACACACCCCACACACACACACACACACATACACACACACGCACACACACACATACACACACCACACACCCCACACACACACACACCACACCCCACACACACACACACACACAACACAACAATATATAATATATATATATATATATATATATATATATATATATATATATATATACACATACATATACATGTACATGTACATCCATGTACGTGCGAACTTACATATACTTATTACCCTTCATCTTTCAAACGGAAGGTTCAAAATAAAGCGCCGTGGCTCTCCATTTAGATCTATCCTGAGCCATGGAGAATAGTCATGGGTTGAAAATTACCCATACCAGTTACAAAATGGCCCGCTATGGCCAAGCTCCAACTCCCATCTGAGATATGATTGTTCATCATGGTTATGTGTAATCATGGTTGGGTCTCAGCATGATTTTTCTTAATTCATTATTAGACTATTTAGTCGATGCCTTATTCATTTTCATAATCATATATTTATTCTACACGAATTAAGCATCTTGATTCTCTGGTGTATGTTGCATGGTTAGCAATGTATGTTACTACTGAGTAGAAATTCATTGTGATCATCTTTAAATAGCTTGTTCATGTCAAGGGTTCTTAGGTACTTTTTCAACTAAACTGCACACTTCCATATTATCTAAGGCCATGGGGCCCATAGTGTGAGTGTGAGTGTTATAAATTTAATTATGTTTCACCTATCCGTACGTAAGTTCCATTTTCGCCTTGAATTTATATTCCATGTGAATGCAGACATCAGGTCTTTTTTTTGATGTGAGATGATAATGACAGTTCAATATAAAAAGAATTATACACACGCGAACGTGCTTTATATTGCAAATTTTATCCATTATGATTATCATCATCCTCCTTCTTCTCCCCCTGCTCCCCCCTCCTCTTCCTCCTCCTCCTCCTCATCATCATCATCATCATCATCATCATCATTTCATCATCATCATCTCATCATCATCATCACCATCATCATCATCATCATCATCATCATCTCATCATCATCATCATCATCAATCATCATCAATATCATCTTATTCTTCGAGACAGTTCCACTGGGTTAAATAGGTAGACTGTCAGTTCATGAACATTTATTATCTCACAAAAAATCCGAGGGGGAAGGTTTTAAGGAAGAAGGTAGGAGAGGGAAAGGGGGAAAAGGGAAAGGGGGAGAAGAAAGTGGGAAAGGGGAGAAGGGGAAGTAAAGAGGGCTTAAAAAGAAAAGGGACATGGGTAAGGGAAATGGAGGGGCTTAGAGACGATAAAGGGGTGGGTAAAAGGAAGGAAGGGAGATGGGTTTAAAGAGACCCCAGAAGGAAGAGGGGGGGGTAGGGAGGGAAAGGGGGTAGGGGGGTTAAAAGAGGAGGAGGAAGGGAGGGGGGGGGGCAGAGGTTTGAAATATAGGGCGGGAGTGAATATAAGGATGGGTTTTAGAGTAAGAGGAGGTGGGAGAGCGGGGAAAAGGGGGGGGGAGGCGAGAGATAGACGGAGGAGGTGAAAGAGGTACAGGGGAGTTACTTTTTTGTGGAATTTTCCCGGGTGCCCTAGTACAAACACTACACACACCCCCACACAAACCATACAAACACTACACACCACCACACACACACACACACACACACACACACACACACATATTTCATTGCAAATACAACATTCATACCCCCACCATATTTCTATATTTTATATAATATAAATAATATATAATATATTATATATTAATAATATATATATAATAAAAATTATATATATAATATATAATAATATTATAATACATACACATATGTGTGTGTTTCATCTATGCATTCATATATATAAATTTTATATATTATATATATTAATTTATATTATAATAATAATTCAAAGAAAACCCCCCACAAAAAAAAAAACCAAAACACGTATATGTCTGTATGTATGTAGCATATCTTATAAAATTTACTTTATATATGAAAAATGGAAAAACTTTAAATCTGGCTTCCCATGCGCAGGAAAAACAAAAATAAATAAATAAAATTTTGGGGTGGTTTAATTTTTGATGCTAAAATGATTTCAAATTGTTCCCTGTTAATAAAATGTCCCGATACTTTTTTCTTTAAATTTCGAAAAAAATTATGATGGTTCGTGACAATTTTTTGCTTTGCTCTTTCCGTTAGTCCCCATTTATTGTATGTATTGCGTCGGGAAAGTAAAAAGTAATTAAATTTTGGTCATCGCACCTCTGCAAAATAAAATTACTAAATGTTACAAATAAATGTTTTATATATTAATATATATATATAATATATATTATATATATATAATATATATTAGGATATTATATAATATATTTTATATATAATATATATATATTTATATATATACTATATTTATACATATAATATTGGTATAATATTATATAAAATTTTAAATATATTTTATATATTTTAATATATATACTTATATATTATCCATAATATATTTTATATATTTTATTAAAATTATATTTATATATATCCATATTTATATATATATAATAAAATATATATATATATATATATATATATAAAGGGAGAGGGAGAGAGAGAGAGAGAGGAGAGAAGAGAAGAAGACAGAGGAGTTGACAAAATATATGAACATACACAACACATACATACATACTATATAAATATATATTTAATTATATAAATGTATATATATATATATTATAAATTATATATATTTTAAAATATATATATATGTAATATTATAGTAGCGTATGGTAAAACAGTCTACCGTTTTAAATTTTATAAAAAAAAAACTTTTTGATAATGAGACCATTTCAAAATTCTTCGGGGATTTATCTTCAGGGCTGAAGAGAAAAGGGGGAGGAGGGGGGTAAAAAGAGAAGGAAAAAAAGCGGGGAAACGGAAAAGGTGACAGACCGGAAGCAAAAAGGGGGTCAAAACAGTCGGGGGGGTCCTGGGGAGCTTAGTGTGGCCGGGATAAGGAGAGGCGAAGGATGTGGGAACGAGGGGGTATCGGAAGGAGAAAAGCCGCCGTTCAAATTGAAATTAGGCCACTTTATAACGAGGTTCCACTATCTCGGGCGTGTACATCATGGAAAGGGAAAACAATTCGCCCCCC
>NC_051393.1:42586851-42599351 GCF_015228065.2 Penaeus monodon
CTAAAATCTTTTTTAGATTCTGAAAGCATTGCAAATAGAATTTTTTTTGTCACCTGGGAGCGTTTTTTAAAATTTTGGAATGACCGAGCACGTAGGGGATCCTCAACATAGAGTTGGCAATTTTGTCGAAATTTGATTTGTAATATCCCCCCCGATGACTGACGGATTTGAGGCTAAATTTGAGTCGATCTGTAGTTATTAGAACTCATTCGGGGTAAGGTGCCAGCTTTAAATTGTAACGCTAAACACTCATCAATCGGGATGGTTAAAATCATTTCATATAAAATTTATGTTTATATATATATATTTTTTAAAATTATATATATTATATATATAAAAATATATATCATATATATCTTGGGGCCGGCGTGGCCGAAGGTTAGAGCGTCGGACTCCAGCTTCCGACGGCAATCGGGTTCGGGGGTTCGAGTCACCGGCCGGCGCGTTTTTCCCTTGGGCAAGGAATTAAACCTCGTTGCCTTTTACCCTGGGTCCAACCCCAGCCCAAGTCATGCCGGTGAATAGAGATGGTACTCGAAAAAAAAAAAACACCGGGGGAAGGCAATGGCAAACCACCGCTCTAACCCCCAAAAAAAAAAAAAAAAAAAATCAGGGAAGTCCTGATCGTAAAGGGCCCGGGGTGGCCGAAGGGTTAAGCGTGGGACTGTCCGACGGCAATCTGAGTTAAAGGGTTTGGTCCCGCCGGCGCGTTGTTCCCTTGGCAAGGGAAGTTCCCTCGATTGCCACCTCCACTGGGGGGGCAAGAGCCCCCCAGTGCTGTTCCAAGCCCGGATAAAAAAAAGAGAATATTACCTAAAAAATAACACCAGCACTCTCCGTGGAAAAGGACTGGGGACCCTACACTACTCTTTTCCCAAAACATCACAATGAAAAATGCTTAGTATATGCTGTACCACGGGGGTCAGACATGAACCCACCCTTAAAAGAAGAAGAAATACATATATAATTTTATATATATATATATTATATATTTGTTGTGGTGTGGTGGGTGTGTGTGTGTGTGTTGTGTGTGTATGGTGGGTGTTTTGGGGTGTGTGGGGTTTTTGTGTGTTGCGTGTGTGTGTGTTGTGTTGTGTGTGTGTTGTGTGTGGTGGTGTTGTGTGTGTGTATTTTATTTATATATAATGTGATTCGATTCCTAAAATAATTTTTAAAAAATTTTAACAAAAATGAAACTCAAATGGATGTCCCAATAAAATTTTGGGATATTTTCAGGTTTTCCTGCTTCAATTCTATTTTTTTTAACCTGATGACGGGGAAAGTATCGACCTCGCGTGAAAGGCCTATGGGGTTTTTGCAATTTTCCTCCTTTTTCCCGTTCATGTTTAATTTTTTTCAAAACTTGGTGGTTAATTCCCCGGGGGAAAAGGGGAGGGCACATAATACTCTCCAAAAGTTTTACTTTTTTAAAAGGGAAAATAACCGCTGATATAGTTAATTTTTTTCTCTAAAATTTTAAATTTAAAATTTGTTGCTCCCAAATTTTGAAAAGATGACGTGTTTTGGGGTTTATTTTTGTGCTATTTAAAAGGGAAAAGGATTTCGAAAACTGGGGAAAAGGATAAAAGTATTTATCGGGATAAAATTGTTGTTTAAAATTTCAACTTTGGAAAATTCAGTAAAATCTTTAAAGTTTTTTACTGCTACTGCACGAATGACAAAAACAAGCTTGTTGCTCATACCACTCTTACAATTGCTTTAAAACGACCATATTTTCTATCATCCTTTCCCTTTAAAACACACACACACACCATACACCCCCCCCCCCCACACACGCACCCCGCCACGCACACGACACGCAGGGCACACACACTACACACACACACACCACACACACACACACACATCACACACACAAACAACAATCCAACAATACACATACCATACACAACACACCACACACACACTATATATTTTAATAATAAAATATATTATATATTAATATTATATATTATATATACATACACAATTACATATACATTGTGTGTGTGTGTGTGTTTAGCAATATGCAAACACATTCTAAAAAAAAAATGTGAAATTCCCAAAATATGTCACTTATCCTTGGTTGAAATGCATTCGCTTTTTGACAAACTTATTCGATAAACAAAAAGCTTGTCCTCGAGTGAGAGGCAAGAGAGACTGGCTTTTTTTGGGAAAGGTTTTTCTGGATTTTTCATTTTTTTCCATGTTTAGTGTTTCTATTCTTTAAAAGGTAAAAACATAGTATAAAGTGTTTTTGTTTTTTTTTGTTAAGGCGTCTTAAAATATTCTGTGTGTTGTGTGATCCTTTAAATTTATTTTCGCCCAAGAGGTCTCGGGGAGAGTTCAAAAAGTCACGATTTATTTTATTTTTTTACGAAGCTTTTTTTCCTTTTCATACTAAAACTACATACATACACACACTTATTAATATATATATATATATATATATTATATAATAATATATATAATAATGTGTTGTGTGTGTGTTGTTGTGTGTAGTACTGGTAAGTTCGGCCTCTCATCCGGGGGTCGGCGGTTCGCCCCCCCGGGCCGAGAAGTTGGAGCTGTCCCTAGAGGTTACTGCTGTCGGGCACCCGGGGGGAAAGGGCCCTTCTTTTCCGCCGAGTCACACCAGCTGCAACTGGCAAAATCAACAAAAGGTATGTCAAAAAAGAATTCCATTGTAAAATGGAATAAAACCAAACTTTAAATTTTTAAACTGTAATATTATATTATATATTATATATAATATATATATATTATATAATTATATATTATATATATATATTATATAAAAAAATAATAAAATAAAAAATAAAAATACACACACAAAAACCCACCTCACCCCCCCCCCCCACCTTTTTAGTATCAAGGCTTTACGTTACCAAAGACATAAAGGTTTTATATTTGAATCGAAAAGGGCCATCCCAATGAGAAAAAATAAAATAATACTTTTCTATAATCAAGGGAACATAACCAAACGCAAAAAATCGGACTATGTAGGTCTTTTTTTTTTAAGGAGTTCATGTTTGACCGCCGTGGTCACGCTGATAATTAATTGTAGATTTCATGTTGTGATGTCTTGGGAGTGGTAGGGGTGGGGTCCCCGTTCCTTTCCACGGAAGTCCGGGGGTCCCTTTTTGGGTAATCTTCTTCTATTTTTCCGGTTTGGGGCCACACTGATTTGGGGCGGGCTTGCCCACCCATGGCTGGTAGGAAAATCGGGGAAAATTTCCCTTCCCCAAAGGGGAAAAACGCCCCGGGCCCGGGCCATTCGAACCCTCAAACTCAGTTTCCCGTCGTGATAGGTCTCTAACCTTTATAAAAAAAAATTTTCTTTCACTCGTCCTTCATTATCTCGTTAAGAATATCGTAATGGTCACTATACCACGGAAAAAAATTCGATAAATATAGTTTGATTAGGCATAAATCACCTAAGCAGGAAACTCGTTTCAAGAGTACAAACCCCCAATCCCTTTTTCCTTTAATACTCAGTCATATTCGGAACGATTCGGTCTAAAGTATTCACATATTATCCGAAAAACATTTCAGCAGACGGAATCTATTTTTTCTTGCGGGGTTTTCTTCTTTTTGACCGCAAATCTAAATTTAGGTTTTTTATAATGATTCGATGAAAAAAGGGGAAATGTAAAATAAAAACAGGGTAATAATAAAATATGAATAAATAAAAAAATAATCATACTCTATTTACACACACACACACACACCCACCACACACACCACCACACCACACACACACACACACACTATTATATATATATAATAATATAATTTTAATTATATATATACATATTATTATATCTATCTTCTATATATATATATACATATATATAATATATTTTATATATATATATACTTAATAAATTATATATTTTTAATATATATTATATATATAAAATATATTAATTATTAAGTGTGTGTGGGTGTGTAAAATTTAGAACATGTTGGGATAAGAAAAAAAAAATCTTTTTGTGCGTAAATGCCAAATAAAGCAAAAATATTAAAGTATTTTGCTATCTGATATATATTCCCTTATTCAGGATTTTTTCTATTTTTTTGGTATGTAAACCTTGAAATGCTGTACTGTACTGTTTCACAAATTCAAATGCTGCATTAATATTTTTAATGTTCGTTAAAGTTATATTCTGTCCCCTTTCCCCTTGGGGAAATTTTCTTTCCGTCTTTAAAATCGGGTATACTCTTTGGATTAATCATTTCGAAGCATTGACGGGAAAACCAAATTTTCTCTTTGGCTGTCTGCTAAAAATTTGGTTTAAATATAAACACATTTTTCATTTTTTGACGATTAATGTTGATGTAAAATATATGAAAAATTTTTTGAATGTTTAAAAATAATAATAAAAAAAAGGTGAGGGGGTGTTTTAAAGATTAAATGATAATTAAAAAAAATTAAATAATGATTTCAAAATAGCACTTCAATTACAGTAACAATATCAACAGAAACATATATATTCGCAACAAAAACATTATCTAAAAATATAAAAAATAGTATTGATGAAATAGTAAAAAAAAATCCTTCTCAAAATGAAATACGGACTTCAAAAAAGCATCAAAAAATTGAACAAATTTTGTCCTTTTTATAGCATTTGATATCTCTTGTGGCACACGGGGGAAAATTTGTAGCGACCTCTCCCCCCCCCCCCGTGGGGGGGGTATTTTACTTAACGCGAAGCAAGTGCCGGGGGAAAAAACGGTTTTTTTCTGTGTTTATTAAAAACTGTTGATAAAAAAAAGTTTTTGGTTAGAACAGTTTGCTTTAATAGTAAAGTTGGAATACAATTCTATGCAAAGAGTTTTTCATGCTTTAAATTCAATCAAAAAAACCAGACAAACCCCACACACATGTAATAGATATAAATATTAAAAATTTTAAATGAATATATATATATATTATATATATATTATAATATATAATATATATTATATTATGTGTTGTGTGTGTGTTGTGTTGTGTGTGGTTGTGTGATAGGTAATTTTATTACTCTATACACACCACACACCCCCACACACACCACACACACCACCCACACCACACAATATTAATATATATTTTATATATATATATTATTATGTATATTAATATAACATTATACCATAATTATCTATGTATGAATAGGGGGAATTCCAGTAGCCTTTGACCATCACGAAATTTAACTACAAGGCTGCAAAACGGGCACCTCTAAGTATCACGCATACTCACCCCCAAAATATCAAATCTGTGTGTTGCCTCGCGCGCTCAGGGTGTGTGTGTATAAAGCACACATGCACAAAATGTGAGTATGAATTTCACACACATGCACGGATTGCATATATTGAGGGGGTCAAACGTAATAACTGGGCCCGACTCTCCCTTTGTAGTTCAAAGGCTAAAAAAATTAAATCCTAAAAAAATGACTGCTCCCTTTGTATTTTCGTCCAGTAGGTTAAAGGCTACTAAAAGGGTTTTCGAGAGTAAACCCAAAGGGGAAAAAATCCGGACCCGGGAGCCCCCAAGACAGTTCGTTGTTGCTTGCGGCTTCTTCGGGCAACTCTCTACGCCCGGGTGAAATGTACAGGTCATTGCTGGTCCTCTGATTATCACACGAGAGGACCTGCTGCATGGGCAAAAGCTTGTTCCTCAATTCTTTCCCCAGACTTTACTCCCCCTTTTTTTCTGTGACCTTTCCCTCACCCCATTGGAGAGGACATCCAGCGACACTGCACAGGTCACAACAGGGGGGGGGGACAGTTACTATTGCATGTACGGCTCAATTGGCATAAAAGCATACCGCGAGGGGGGCCTCCCCAATTAATTAAAGCAATATTAAAATGACAAAATCGACATCGACTGATAGTGGCCATGTGTGTATATAATATGCTTTTATATATAATATATAATATATATATATATATATATAATATAATATTATAATTAATATACACACACACACACCACACACACATATAATATATATAATAAAATATAATAATATATATTATATTATAAAATATTTATATGTGTGTGTATATATTATATATATGTGTGTGTGTACTTTCGTATATTCATACCACACACCACACACACAAAACAATATATTATATATATATATAATTATATATATATATATATATAATATTATTATATAACTATAACATATATATATATTAAATATATAATATATATATATAATATATAAAATTATTTATATATATTATATATTTAATATATATATATATTATATAAATTATTAACTTAATGTATGTATATTGTAATATGTATATATAAAAGGGTTTTAATAAGACAAGTCACATCGACTGATAGGGCCATTGTGTATATATATATGTATATATAATATATAATAATATATATATATTATATATATATTATATATATATATACCATATATAATAAAATTTTTAATATATATATATATTATATTATAGATTATATATAACACACACACACACACACAAATATATATATATATAATAATTTTATATATATATATATATATAATATATGTATATGTATATATAAGAAAAAGTAATGATCTATAAGTATTGTATGTATAAAACTGCCGCGATGGTCCAGTGTTTAGGCACGGGCTTCGGACCCTCCGGCCCCTCGAATTAAAATTCCCCGCCGGGGCTTTTTAAAAAAATGCCTGCGTTTTGACTGCGGGCACACCCCATCCCATGGCGAGAAAATGAATACCCCGTTTTGGGGAAAGTCAAAACATAGGTGTCATAGGGGAAGTAACCGACGCCCCAAAAGTCTAGCGCGCCAAACCGCGGTTGATTATAGGGGAAATCCAATCAGGCAAGGGGGGCACGACAAAAAACCTCTCAATAGTGATTGAAGGGGTCATGTCCTGCGGGGAAATAAATGGCTGTTAAAAAAAAAGTATGTTTTATAAAAAATTTCTATTGGTATAATTGTGTATTTTATTATATATATATTATATATATATATAATATAAAAATATATATATATAAATTTTTTGTTTATTATAATATATAATATATATTATAATATATATATATCTATATATCAATATAAATATAATTATATATATTAATATATAATATATAAATTTAAAATATATGTATGTATATATATATATATAAAATATAAAATTATAATATATTATTGTATGTATATATTTGTGTATATATGTATATATATGTGTGTTGATTTTCGTATAATGCATCCACCACACAACCACACAGATATAATATATATATATATAATATTATATTATATATATTAAAATTTTAATATTTATAATATATATATATGTTTATATACATATATACATAATTATTATATATATATATATATATAATATTATATATATTAAATATTATTATAAAAATTATATTATTTTTAATTTATTTATACTATTATGTATGTTTTATAGAAAAGATAAAAATATATATTTTAATATATTAATTTATTTTTAAATATATATATATTAAAAATTTAATCTATATAACTATTATATATTATTATTATATAATATATATATATATTATATATTACATATTTACAAAGCACTGATAATATATGAAGGTAAAAGGAGTTTGAGACGCTTTTCCTCCCCAAATAAAATTAGGGCAGCCCCCTACTAATCAAGGAACTGATAACCCCCCCCCCCTCCTCAGTAAAAAAAGAAAAAAAAAATACGCTTCAAAATGACAATACTTTGTTTCATTGTCTCAAGATGTCAAAAGGGAAAAATCTGCGTTTGCTTTTCAGAGTGAAAAACAAAGGGGATGATTGAAAGATGCAGAAAATTAGAAACGGGGGATATGCTTACCCCTGCTCCTAGACCCCTTAATTTTTCTTAGAAAAAAAAATATTGGTGCTATGTAAGATGATTAAGAAGAAACGCCCAAAAAAAAATCAGCTGTACGGGAAAAGAATACTATAAAAAGGGCCCAAAAAATGATCAAAGATGAAAGCGAACTAAAAATGCTTGAAACATTCGAAAACCCTATAAAAAACCCATTTTCATTTTTCTATTGCTATTTACCTTTCTGTATACAACTACACACACACACACACACACACACACACACACACACACACACACACCCACACACACCCACATATATATATATATATAGATATATATAGATCTATATAATATAGTATATATATATATGTGTGTGTTATAATATATAATATGTATATATATATATATATATATAAACTATCATATATATATATATATAAAACACACACACACAAACATAAGACACATATGTGTATATGTATATTATCTGTATACAATCTGTATACACACACACCACACACACACACCAATACCACACACAACACTACGACACACACATACACACACATATATATATATTATATAAATATATATATATATATATATATATAATAGAGGGTAGAAATGTATATATACATACATACACTACACACAACAGACACACACACACACACACCACACAACACACACCAACACACCCTTGGTCACCACACACACACACCACACCCACCCACACACCACACACACACACACATATATATATATATATATATAGTATAATTATATATATATATATATATATAACATAACTACATATACACAGATAAACCACGTGTGTGTTTGTGTGTGTGTGTGTCTGTGTAATATTATATATATATATATATATATATATATATATATATATATCAGATCTATATATTATCATATATATGTATATATCTATATTATATAGATTAATATATAATATATATAATATATATATGTATATATATATATATATATATATATATTATATATATCCATATATATATTTATTATATTTATATAGATATATTAATGGGTGTGGTCTTCACGCTCATGGTGATGTGAAGCGATGTGTGGTAGCCTAATAGTGTTTAAGTGGGCTTGGCATGCCTTCCTCGCTTGCAGCTTCCACCCCTTGCTACCCCAGTGCGAAAAAGGGAGTCAGCTTTTGTATAAGTCCCTCCCCTGCCAGTCACAGCCTCGTCCATCATCAAGTTTCTGCAGTGCCTCCTCGGTCGCCACCATGATTAACTGTGTACCTGCGGTCCAGGCTAAATCTGTGGGGGATCTCGGAGCAGCAGGTAGGCCCCAGAGTTATGGCCCATCGGCGTGCTTTCTGGTAGGCGCTTGGAACTCCGGTCCCCCTTGCGGCGGATAGCGGTTACCGCTGCTATCGCAGGATTGAACGACTGGGAGTTGAGGTGGCTAGCCCTCTCAGAGGTGAGAAGACCTGGTAGCGGCACGATCAGTGTGGGGGTTCACCTACTACTGGTCGCGGGCCGCCGCGATGGTCCCACCTCCATGGTGTAAAACCATAGCCATCTCCAGTCGACTTCCGGCCCGCGTATCGAGGTGACACCGGGGGGGGGGGGGGGGGGGGTTGATGAGCGTATCATGGCATTGAGACTGAACATGCTTTTGGCTTCTTTCTCTTATTGCTGTATACGCTCCTACCGATGTATATAATTGATGTGAAAAGAGGCGTTTCTAACGCCAAACTCGCATCTGTGGCGATGATTGCCCCCTGGCGAGTACATTCCAATGTTCTGGGCGACTTCATGCGGTATTGGCTGTGACCGAGCTGGCTACGGATGTCCCTGTTCGTGCCCCATGGCTCGGGATCTGACCCCAAGCAGCGAGAATAGCCTCTTTCTCCGGGACATGCCTAGGTCCCAGAAATGAGGATCTCTGGCTCCTGGTACCATACTTGGTACAGCGATACGGGTAATGTGGCCAGAGATCGACCACATTCTGTCAGCACGCGATTGAGATCCTCCAGAACTGCAGTGTTACCGGAGTGGGCCGAGTTTTCTGTGGCACCGAAAACCATGAGGGTTGCTTGTGGCTACCTGCGGGTCCACTTTCAAAACTCCCCCCGTCCCTCCAGTGGCCACCTAAGGTGTTTCACTTGGACAGACTACGGAGGAGGCGTTGTGCCTGTTGTTCGCCACTGGCAGTCACTGACCGATTCACAGAAACCATCAACCGACGGACCCAGTTGCTCTGTGGGAGTCCTTCAAGCACGCAACACTCCGAAGCAGCTCAGTAGTCCATCGCGTACGCCCAGGGGGACAAGGGCAAATACATCTCCCTGGAGACATTAGAGGCCACTGAAGCGTGTCCAAGGCTCGGCTGGAATGGGAATCAGTCTTGCATCGTTCCATGGGTGTGCGTAGGCTCGGACACTGCGAGGAATGGACAAGAACATTCCATCAGGAATCTTTGCTGAGGAGTCGAAGGCCATTTCTTGGTAAATGACCTTCGCCCTGCTACCAAGCCCCTGAGAAAAACTGAACCCTAAGCCCTCCTCAAGATGACTGCAGTCCTGATCAGCGGATGGACGGATTCATCTCAGATCATTGTTTGGGGTTCGTGAAACGTTGGGCTGAGTAATTTTGAACAGTGTACCAGGTGGACCCTCCAACAGTTAGCTTGGTGCAAGCGATGTCGCAGTGCCTGTGCCGGACCCACCCATCAGCGAGGAACCTCCTACACCTAACAGAGGTTAGGCTGGCGATTTGTCCAGTTGAAGAGTGGGGAAAGCTGCAGGCATATGTGATATCCCTGCTGAACTGGAACTGCTAAAGGCTGGGGGTGGAACTATGGCTCGGGGCCTGCTTACAGTCCTGACTGCCCATTTGGGCAGTCTGGTACCATTCCCCCTGACCTTGCTGAGGGCGGTGGTCATCCTCTCTTGGAAGGGGAAAGGGATCGATGGGACTGTATGCAAACTACGTGGCATTAACACTGCTCAGCCTACCAGCAAGGTTCTTGCCCACATTCCTTCTTAACGTGATCCGCAAACCACCTACTGAGTCACCAGAGACCGAGCAGTCTGGATTTACTCCTTGCAAGTCCACAATAGACTTCGAGTAATTGTGGAACGCCGTCGTGAGTTTGTCGTAGGGTTTGCTCGCAGCCTACATTGACCTCAAGAAGGACGTTTGACTCGTGCATCGGGAATCGCTTGAGATCCTGAGGCTCAGGAATTCCGACACAGATTATTGGCCTGATAGCAGCCTCTATAACTGGTACTGAAGTGCTGTAAAGTGTGGTGGGGGTATGGTCGAACTTCTTCCCTGTAATTCAGGTTGAGGCCAAGGGCTGTGTCCTTGCACCCACACTTTTCAACACTTGTTATGGACTGGATAATGGCAAGAGCTACTAGCCAAAGTCTGCGGAGCAACACTAAGGCAATATTAAGGTCTCGGACCTTGACTTTGCCGACCGATGTTGCCACCTATCTGAGTCCCTTTGGAGTCACTTGTGGCGGCTCTTGATGCTTTAGCAAATGAGGCGAAGCCCCTAGGCTTAGAGTGTCTCCTGGACCAAGACCAAGATTCAGGACTTTGGGGGCCTGTTAGGGGAACCCCGTTCAGTCGATCCATGCTTGCTGGGAGGACGTTGAAGTCACAGAAAGTTTACATACCTTGGTAGCGTAGTCCATATCTCCTGGGTTGTCAGACCAGGAAAGTCAGTAGATACGGATTGGTCTGGCAACAGGAGCCCCTGAAACTCGATCAACAAGAGCGTTTTTGGAGATGTCGGTACCTATGCAGAAGGACCAAGCTGCTGTCTTCCAAGGCCTTGATACTTCCAGTTTTGCTCATGGAAGCGAAACTGGACGCTTACCCGAGTCCCTGAGTCTCCGCCTTGATGCCTTTTTGTACAATCCCTTCTCCGATCATGGGGTACAGTTGGCAGGACCACGTGTTCCAACCGGGCGGTTACACCATGAGACTGGCATGGGACCTGTTACTATGCACAATCCGGGATCGCCAACTCAGGCTATATGGCACCTAGCTCGCCTCCCTATGGACGAAGACCCTGCCCATCAGGTTGTCTCTCTGCGAGACAACCCTGGGTTGGAGGAGCCTTGGGACGTCCTCGGAGATCATGCTTGGGCAGCTCGAGGGGGCGAGACCTGTCGCGAGGAATTAGAGATGAGCCGTGTGCCTGCCTGGAGACTCCCTCGCGGGATCCTGCGTGGCTGGAAGCGAAGGGTGGATGCGGCCATGCGCCCCCGTCGCTTTAGCCCTTGATGATGATGATGAATATATATATATATATGTATATATATCTATATATATATATATATATATACATATATATATATATATACATTATATATAATATATATATATATATATATAATAACATATATTTATATATATATATATATATATATATAATATATATATATATATTATATATATATACCATATATAGTGATATATATATCTATATATACTATATATATATATATATATATATATATATATATATGCATATTCATTGCGTTGTGTGTGTATGTGTGGTGTCCGTACACACACACACCCACACAAACACACCAACACACACACACACACACACACACACACACACACACACACACACAACCACACACCACCACATGCACTCACATATAGATAT
>NC_051393.1:42604351-42606851 GCF_015228065.2 Penaeus monodon
TCATCATCATCAATCATCATTATCATTATCACCATTATCATCTTCACCATCATCATCTCATCATTGTATTAATTATTATTATTATTATTATTGTTATTATTATTATTATTATTATTTATTTCTGATTTTATTATTATTTATTATTTATTATTATCATCTATCATTAATCATTATTGATTCATTTATTTTCTTACTTTTCTTGCTTCGTAATAGGTCCCTATATACTGAATAGTAGGTAATTGTTGTGTTGCTCTCTCATTTTTATTATAGTCATACTTCAGTCTAAACAGTCTCTTAAAGTCTCTTACATTATCCATTTTCCCTTGTGGTTGTCTGTTTACTGTTTAACGGCAGTCGTTCTCCTCCTTTATTTATGAAGTATTATTTTCTAAAAGCGTCCACATCTTTGAAACATACTGTAAAGTTGCTCATGTGATATGGCATCGAGTTGATTTATTTTCAGCAGGCTCCTGAGGAAGTTATAGATGCGATTTTTTTTCGACCACCGGGTCCGCTCACTTATGTTTTAAAATTTGTTTCTATTCCTTTTCCTGGTTGTTATTGGATTTAAGGCTAAAGTATAGTTTGTTTATGGGTGGTGTATGTTGGGGAATCACGACAGACCCAGAAGGTTTTTGATAAATATAAAGAGAGAACGGACGGGGAGTCCTTTATATTTCTACAATCTTTTTTTTTTACATGTAATTATGTTTTAGGGGGGGGGGGGTCAGTGTATGACAACCAGTGTAATGGACTTGAATAACATGATGAAACTGAGAGTACCTTTCATCTATAACATTTCCTAGCCCAATTTTGAAAATAAAGATTTTACATGACAGAGAAAGGGAGAGATTACCACTCTTTTCCAAGTCCCTCACCATGTTTACAGAATGCGAGATACAACTCCTCTGACCCCGTAACTCATTACTACGATCTGTTTAAGTACTTCATATATTACTTAGCGTTATGAGAACGATTATTTTGTAATTATCAATCTTCCTTTTTCTTAATTTATGTATTTGACAGTTTAAACAGTTACCGCACAGAAACATCTTGATACCAAACGTTACATAACTTTGTTGTTTTTCTCCTTCGTCATTACTTGGTGGTTTCTTTGGGTTTCTTGAAAACAAAATTAGCGAGGAACCATTCAGCTCTATATTCAAGGGATGATTCAGTCGACGTCCACTCTCCGTGGATATAAACTCGATAACGAGTGTAATGTCGGTTTTCCTAAGTACTTTTCAATAATAATGATTATCACTTTTTGAAGGGAACTGTACTGAACACAGAAAACAGTGCTGACACCCGCAAGGTTTTAGAAATTGTCCTCGCCTAAACTGAATGTTTGATTCTCCATATTTTTTATTATCTTTTTTCCTACCGCTGTATCACGCATAGTGGTTGTTCATTAACTTTTTCCCTATACTTCTTTTTAGTGTATTTTTGTCTGATTTTTACTTATGCCTTTCTGACGACCTAAACTATCTGAAACGAAGATATCATGAATAGAAAAATTATATCTGTAATCTCGGTGTCCAAAGAAAGTCAACAGGAAGTATAGTTTATTTTCGATCCTTGCTTTCAGCAGTGGATCAGGGGTGGCTAACTAATGATCGTAGCCCATTGAACATGAATAAACATCTGAAGTGGGAAATGAAACTTGAATTCCCATTCTATAAAGAAAAAATATGTCATATCAGGCGACTGAACCACACAGTTGTCTGACACACTGTCCATGCAGAGAGTTTACGGAACCTATGCCCTTATACCTCATCTCCCTTTTCTTCCACTCTATGTTTTATAAACCTCTTCAGATTATTCAAAAGACACGTTTATAAAGAGATAGCAGAGAACATGGATAGAACACTCCTTTATAATATGCTACTTCCACAGAACTTGAAATCATGAGCTTCATGTCATTTTCCATTTACTTTCAATAATGATTTCCTTCAGTATTTTCATTAATTTTTGTTGTATCTTTCTCTTAATTCATTTAGAAGATAGTTACATAATTAAAATTTAAACCTCGACATACACTTATATTATTTATATTTAATGCTTATCTTGGGTAAATGAGCCAAAAATAGCGGTTCGAAGGTACTCAGGTGACCAGCTATTGTCAATTTATCTTTGCGTGATGTCCCACTTTTTTTTTTTTTTTTTTAAGTAGTAGTAATAATATAATAATAATCATAATAATATAATGAAACTAGAAAGAGTTTCAGATTACAGATTATCAAGTGTGACGATGCAATATAATGCTTATTTTAGTTAACGTAAGCTTAGGTAAGTAATACGTGTTCTGTGCCTGGTGGTGCTAGAAATGATATGTTGCTTCTACGTATGAAACTGACAAGGAATGACCTTTGAACATCGTTTAAGGGGGAGGAAGACACACACACACACACACACACACACAACACACACACACACACCACACACACACACACACACACACACACACACACACACAAACAAACTACATACATAAGCCCAT
>NC_051393.1:42611851-42616851 GCF_015228065.2 Penaeus monodon
ATTCTACAGACCAAAATGCAAATGAACAAGTGGTTTTTCTCCATATACATGACAACACTGCAAGTCTCTGGTGAGCAAAGAAGGATCACTTTTGGCGTCAGTAACAAGAAACATTCCCTCTTGCTTGATGATGCTTTTTGAATATAAGGGCAAAATACAAATTGAACAGGTGAGGTTATTGATATTGTAGTGGACTGTATGATTATAATGGAGGTTTTCGAAATGCATAATTATGATTTTTTCCCTCGGCAGCCTGACCTCTCGTGCAAACCGAGTAATACCACGAATGGCCCATCGGAACACACTCTACGGGACATTCACGCCAGATTTAAACAGGGACATATCAACTCTACCGCACTTAACGCAAGCTAGATGAGCGGACAAAGCTGCTGAAGCTTGTACAAAGTGACTGTCGTAGAGGCGAAGACACCATTCCTTGTCAGAGAAGAAGAGGGCGCACCAGTACCCTATAATAAGCGGGGATCTTCCTTTCTTTGTGTTTTTTTATGTTAATCTATATATCTTCAGAATAATAAATTATGGAAGCATATCTGAATAATGAATTATAGAAACACATATTGATATAATGTGCCTCGTCTATCACCACAAGGAGCAACAGTGTTAAGTGGTGTGGACTCGATGAAACAAAGAAAGAAACTATAATTTAGTTATAGCTAAAAGGTTTTCTTTTAATTAATACTTAACTTTTTTTTTAAGTTACTATCATTTTTAAGATTGATTTCTCATTTTATTAATATTTTCACAAACAGCCATTAAGATTTGTTTGGCCAAAAATATAAAATAAAATCTTGTACGTTCGATACGCACCATGCTGCCTGTACTCCTTGGAGCACAGGTGTATTATTAGGCGATTCTCACCTTTTCGGGCAGTAACTGCTGCTGACTGAGGCAGGAGGCACCATAGACTGAGCTGTCCTCTATTTTTCGTGTTTTACGGATTCTATTGTAACTAGTGATATTGCAGCACACCTTCGAATAAGGTATTTTAGGTTGTGAGAAGTCTTATTAGTAGCAAAGTATTCTATTGATGATAACATTCGGACAAGTTAATAAAAGGTGGTATTCTTCTCTTTTATTTTTCTTTTATAGCGGCTTCCATTTTTCCTTGAGCAAAACGGGGTTCGGTTTTAAAGGAGCTAGCTTACAGTTCCCTAATTAGTAACTCTCATTTAATGACATTTGACTCTTATTTATGAAATATACTTTTTTAATTTTTTAATTTATAATAAAAAATTCCGGTTTCTGTGATATTTCTTTCAATTTCTTAAGCGAATGGAACGTAAAAGCCTTTATCTATATGGGAGTAATCGATGAGCTTTGCTAATGACCTTTAAGGGAGTAAATCGATGAGCTTTGCTGATGACCTGTAAATGTCTTAAATGTCTTAAACTATTTATAAAACAAAGTTATTCTATGTTAGAAAGTCAGAAGACTATTGCATAATTGCGGGACAAGAACGGCTATATTGAATGAAATTAATGCATTAAATTGGGTCGAGATGCAAAAATGTATATCTTCACCTCCGGCCTCCCGGGCGGCGTTTCACCCCTTGTCTCGAAAAGAGAGAACGAAGAGAAGGGGCGGGGCTGGGCCTGGCTCGGCGGCGGACGGAGGCTCCGCCGGGCGCAGCCTCCGACGGGTCCAAGGATCTCTGCGTGGGAGGGAGCGTGTCTCCCTATGAAGAAGCTGATCTCTCGGCCAATTTGACTGGCAAGGAAGCACATATTTATAAAATTTAAATACCATAAATAATTAAACTAACAGATAAAAAACCACCTGAATAATAAACTAAGGTAGAATTTTTTTAGCAGTCCTGATCCAGTTCTACCCGGAAACTATAAAATGGGACTGCAAAGGGATAGATCACTTTGTCTTCGTGACTTACACAGGGTAACGAAAACCAACCCCTACCCAGTACTCCTTTTCACAGGAATTAAATTTCTAAAATGACTTAATTCCGCCCTTCTGTGTTGCCTAAGAGGGAGGGAGCATAGTTCATCTGGGAGTAAGGACCGATGTATACTTAAAAGGGTTTATTTTCCCAGGATACAACGTAGTTGTTGCTCATTTCTTTCTAGATTTGAAGTAAAATCTACTTTAGAATTGTGTTTAAAGTATTTTATTGAAATTTATCTTGGCACGAAAACAAATAGAAACCCCCACTTGATGTAGTGCCCTTACATAAATTTAAAGCAGATTGGACTTGAACTGGATTCATTTCGATGTAAAACTTAATAATCGAAAAGTAAGTTTCTTTTCCTAGTTTTCTATTAAATGTAATTGAGTTCACGTGCTGCATTCATTCTTTTCTTTTCTTTTCTTAATCAAAGGAGAAACCCCTTTTCTTGCCCTTACATAAGAGGTTAACGAGGGAGGTTAGAGAGGCACCAAAAAAAAATGGACCTTTGTCTTTAAAGAAAGACGCTTTGGTTTGAAGGTCTTTTCTTTGAATAAATCCAGAACCGGCCTCTGGAAAAGAAAAAAAAGGGAAGGAAAATGACGGTGACAATTATATTGCAACGGAAAATACATATGAATATTGGTAAATGAAATGATTTAGAAAAGCGCTTTTTTTTTCCCTTTGTTTATTCTGAATTCTTATATTTCATTCGTTGGTTATACACACACACACACACACACACAACACACACACTTATATATATATATATATATATATATATATATATATATATATATATATAATATTATACATATATATATTATATATATATATATATATTATAATAATATATATATATATATTATAATATGTATATATATTTTATATTTATATATATATATAATATATATATAATATATATATATATAATATATATGGATATAAATATGTATATATATATATATATGTATATTAACATATATATATACATATATATATACATATATATATACCATATTTTATACATATATTATACATATATATATACATATATAACATATATAAAATAATATATATACATATATATATAACATATATATACATGTATATATTTTTATATTATATATATATATAATATTTTATATATTATATATATGTTATAATATGTATATATATATGTATATATATATGTATATATAATATATGTATATATATGTATATATATATGTATATATGTATATATATTATGTATATATGTATTAAATATATATAATATATTATATATTTTATATATGTTATATATTGTATATTATATGTATATATATGTATATATATTATATATATTATATATATATATATATAATATTATTATAAAATATATATATATTACTTGTTTTCTTGTTTCTCTTGTTTGTGATTAACAGTCTGACTTGCTTTGACCAATTTTCTTAAACACTTATTTTTTAATGTTAATGGTATAGATTTGTTATTATTTAATATCATTATTTTCTGTATTTTATTCTCTTGCAAATTTTATGATTAACTTATTTCGCATTTCAATATATTTTTGCATCCCAGATGTGAAGAGATAAGATAAACGACGGTAAAATGTTAACTAACATTATGAACTTAAATAGAGACTGAAATGATCCAGAGAAGAAACAATAATCTTTAAAATCAATAGTGAAAGAAATATAATGTAGCAAGTTTTACTAAAACCCCATACCATATTCAATTTTCCATATGGGCACCCAAAACCCCCGCACACGCCTCTCCTCGGCCGAACCGTACATACTAACACTACTCTCGCAAAACCGCACTGACACACACACGCAATTTTCCCTTTTAATCTTTCCAATCTATACTCTTGTACTCTTTATTATCCTTTCGCCTACTACACAAACGTTCTAAAACTTCAATTAAACGGATGATGGCAACCCAAAGGTTTCGTTTAGTCTTGCTAAGTATTTAAATTTTATCAGTGATAGGGCAAGACCTACCGGGGAGAAAAGGGAAAGGTGCCCGTTATGGTATTTCTTAAACCAAAATATTCCGTTGATTAGGAAATCGCAAAGTAATTTGCTTGAATTAAATACTCTAAAGAGGGTTGTAACGGCTAGTCAAAGAACATAAGTAACTTCTACATTGAAAAAATGATTAAATAAGGATACTGTGTCATAGTAACACGTATCAAGGTTAAACAAAATCCGTGCTTGTATATGGACTTTTTAAACTAAAATAAAGCATTAGGAAATACTGTACATCAGAGCTTCACAGAATTAAAATAGCAACTATTTTCTTGACTTATATCATTATCTCGGAAATCGTATCAAATAAGGACTTTTTAAATTCTTATTGCGGTTGTTTTTTCTAAATATAATAGCAGCTACACACATACCAATTTATGTGTGGGAGAATTTACTTCTTTCCTGGCTAATTCATTAGAGGTATATAATTTTCATATTTCTGCCACTTTATTATGCTTTCTTTTACCAAAACAAACGTTTGTGGGTAATCTTTTTTTACAGAGTAAATTTTTTATATAGCCAAACAGTGAAGCAGTCTAGAAGGGTTAGAATCAGCTTTGGTTTTTGTGACATTATCGAGTAGGGGTTATCTACGTAACTAAGATTGGGATATAGATATGAAAATAAATATGCACGGCTTAATTTTTAAATATCCTTGAAGGGTCTGACCCTTTCCAAGAATTTTGGGGATGTAGAATCTTACATTTTGTTACATTTGGAACGGAACTCGGAACTTTATCGAGAAGAAGTGAAACGATAGATCCGATTGTATGAGAACCGTAGTTAATGTTGAAATTTTTAATTTTTTATCATTTATTATCAGGCCTATTTCTGTAGCTGTAAGGTTTCCTCCGACTAATATACAGTTAGAAAATAAGGGTTCAAGAAAAATATACTTATCATGACTCTTCATCTATTTATTCCTTCTTAAATTGCATAATTTCAACTCCCACAGTATATGGTAAACGCATGATATACCCGGAGAGCAAACAGTTACCCTTTTACATAAAAACTTGAGAAGCAAGTATGATGTTGGTCTTGGTCATTTTTAT
>NC_051393.1:42661518-42666518 GCF_015228065.2 Penaeus monodon
AGGTAATGTCCATGTGGGTTTGGCGTATTTTGAGGATGACTCTCGGGTGGTTTGGAAGTGATCCCATAGTCACAATAAAAAGAACAATAAAATAACATCACTGGCTGACAAAAAAGGCAACATAAAAAAGAGCATCCATATTATACATTTCTTACGCACAAATGTTTCGAACATAACCAATACACAAGACAACACACTTACATGGAACAGAGGCAACCCGCCACAGCACGAGAAGCACCAGTCAGCCAGCTAAAAATCCAAACGGTCTGTCACAAAGATAAAACGCCTCTGACCGACCTGGCTTGGCCTTTTATACTGGTGGCTTCCCGCGCTTGGTGATGTTTTTACCCAGAATGCAGTTCAACTGATTTATTAAATAGTGTATGGTGGGGTTAAAACAAGTTTAAATATACATGAAATAAAAAGAACAATAAAACAATACAAAAATGGCCACATAAAATTAAATAAAAGACAGGAAAGTACGAAAAAGTGAAAGAAGGGATCCGTAAGGGAAAACGGGAAAATACGAAGAGAGAAACGAGTGAAAGGGAAAAAGGCAAGAATAAGACAAGGTAAGTATAGAACATAAGGTAAGTAGTGTATAAGTAGTGTTACGTGCAGTGGAAATAGTGTAGATGTATATGTAGATTACGGACCAATGGGAAAGGTAAGTCAGAGGGTATAAAAACACAGGTTCATTCTTATTAAAAAAACACAAAAAAAAACAGCAAAGCCACGTCATCTTGCAGGGCGAAGGAGTCCGTAGAGTTCCTATACAGATTCGTAAAGGTCAGGGGAACACGCGGCCCGAAAGCCTGCGGGGTGGTCCGCCTGAAGCCTGGGGAAATTCACTACAGTAGTAATTTTTATTATCATTATTGATATCATTATTCCCCCGTGTGGACCCCGGGGTAGAATAGGTCCAACGTACCCTCTGCGTGTCGTAAGAGGCGACTAAAAGAGGTTGGCGGCAGGAAGGGCATCCGGCCGTAAAAACCCCTGCCAAGCCAATACATGATGCGGAGAATCAGGAATGCAGACAGAGCTAGGGCGTACCCCGCAGGCGACGCGTCGGATGACCGCCGTGATCCGGCGACAAATGGGCAACGGCTACCGTATCAAGAGCGGATACGGCTAAAGAAGCAAGCTCAGAGGAAGAAGAAGAGAGAGGCACGGAGAACCACCAGGAAACTACGAATCGGCACACTCAATGTGGGAACGATGACTGGTAGAGGAAAGGAGACTGTTGACATGATGGAAAGACGGAGTATCAACATCCTATGCGTACAGGAGACCAAGTGGAAAGGAGCGAAGGCCAGAGAAATGGGTAATGGGTACAAGATGTACTACGTAGGACACGACACTAGAAGGAACGGCGTCGGGATAGTGCTAGACCCTGAGATGAAGGAAGGTGTGCTGCAGGTTCACAGGGAATCTGACCGTGTGATGTGGATGAAGGTGGAAGTGGAGAACGAACCGGTGAACATCGTATGTGCATACGCACCACAAGTGGGCTGTGACGATGTGGAAAAGGAAGACTTCTGGAGAACAGTGAGCGAGGTCATGGTAAAGATCCCAAGAACTGAGAGAGTCTGGATTGGGGCAGATCTGAATGGACATGTGGGTGGTGGAGCGCAAGGATATGGAGACAACATCGGTAAATTTGGGTTTGGAACGAGGAACGAAGAAGGGCAGACCATCCTAGACTTTGTGGCGGCAAACAACCTGGCGGTCACAAACACCTATTTCAAGAAGAAGGACTCGAGGAAGATCACCTACACAAGTGGTGGTGTGAACTCCCAGGTGGACTATGTCATATGCAGGAGAAGTGAGCTGAAAAGAGTACAGGACTGCAAGGTGCTGCCAGGTGAAGCGGTTGCGAAGCAACACAAAGTGGTCATCTGTACAGCGACCATGAAGACAGAGACAAGGAAGAAACCGGACAGAACCAGGAAGACAAGATGGTGGAAACTGAATGAGCAGGAGCACAGGGAAAAGTTTGTGGAGAAGGTCAGGGAAGGTATGGAAGCACAGGCAGAGAAGACGTGGGCGGAGTCCAGCAGAGTGCTGACTGAGACGGCAAAGGAGGTCCTTGGCGTGACATCTGGAAAACCAGGAAAGAAGGAAGAGACATGGTGGTGGGGAGAGGAAGTCCAAGACGCAGTGAAAGAAAAGAAGGAGGCGAAGAAACAGAGAGATCTGAATAGATGTGAAGAGACAATCGAAAGGTACAAGGCGGCGAACAAAGCTGCGAAGAGAGCTGTTGCAAAAGCCAAATCGGAAGCGTACAAAGATCTATACGACAGTCTGAAGGACGACGAGGAAGGCCAAAGGAAAGCGATCCGGATTGCAAAACAGAAGAACCGAGAATCCCAAGATGTCTATCAGAGCAAGCAGATGAAAAACACAGACGGAGCGGTACTGACGGAAGAAAGCGATATCAAGGAAAGATGGAGGTCGTATTTTGAACAACTGATAAATGTGGAGAACGAAAGAATCGACAGAACCGTGGAAGCAAGAGCAGTGACTGAGGTAGAGGAGATAAGAGAAGAGGAGGTTGTGAAGGCTCTGAGGAAGATGAAGAACGGCAAGGCGACAGGACCGGACAACATCCCAGTGGAAGCATGGAGAGTACTGGGCCGAGCAGGCGTGAAAATACTCCTGGAAATCTTCACCGGAATTATGGAAAGTGAGAGAATGCCAGATGAGTGGAGAGACAGCACGCTAATACCGATATTCAAGAACAAGGGGGACATCCAGGAATGTGGTAACTACCGGGGCATCAAACTGATAATTATTATTATGATACTGCTACTGATGATGATGATAGAAGTAATTATAGTACTACTAATAATAGTAGCATCAAAAAATATAAAAAATAATGATAGTAATAATAATGATGATGAGAACAATAGTGATGATTATGTATATATATGTAAAATATATATATGCTATATATAACACACACACATATATATATATATATATATATATATATATATATATATATATATATATATATATATATATATACATACTTATATACATATACATACTACTGCTTTACAAAACATTGTACTTTAAATTACATTTAAGATTTATCCCACTGGTCTTAAACATTAATATTGAAACTTTAAAACTATAATGAAAGAAACGTATTTTTTCACCAGCTTTCAGCTGTAACAAAACAGCTTATACATAATACATATTCAGTACCAGAGAAAGTGTGAATTAGTGAGATTTTATTTCCAAATCTGCTGGTTCGTGTAGAAGAAATTTGTTCCAGTCGTAGTGCTTAGTTACATAAAATAGGCTTAATATTTACTTTTATGCATTACTAACTTATCACCGCGCACTTTTCTACACCATTATGGGGATTCTCCAGACACTGGCGGGCTGACGTTCGCTTTGTAGAACTTTATATAATGTATATTCTGCACATATGTATGCATGTAAGTGTTAGTTTGTATTACTGTATAAAAAACCTTAACAAACAAGAAATGTGCATTACTTACAAACATCCTATAAATAAACCCCATATCAACAGAGCCTCTTAAAAATGTACATATAAAGGTGTGTCAAATGTTCTTTTGTGGTGTCTGAATTTTGTGCATTAGCGGTATTTTTTACAACGTGTGAAATGCGAAATGAAAAGCATGTATCGGAAATATGAAAACCAGTACTTCCTGAACAAAATCCGATTCCAAGGACACCTCAATAATTCACTATATGCGAAGAAAATATAGCAAGAACGCCCTGGACGCGTACAGAAGGATTTAAAGGAATTTCTTTCACTTTAAGAAGTTGGAAAAACATGTCGAAGATCTGAACACTTGTAAAGATAATTTAATCATCCCGGATTTTATCAAATTCAAAGTATATTATCTTTCATTTGAATACACCAGAATATATCGTTCTTGATACCTTGACCTTTTAGACTGAGAAAATTAAATAATGATAAATAAAGGAAAAGACTGTATCTAAGTGTCATGCTAATTGGACAATGTTGACTTAAGACACACCACAATGCTACTAAAACTAGGCATAGTTGACGAACACGGTCATCTTCAACTTTTCTGATGAAATACTATAAAAAAAACTTCTTTTGGGTCTGGATTATTGCACCCTTAAGCACACATTTTCCTGTAAGATTAAAAAAGAGGGTGGAACCATATCACTAGCACCATCTCTGCTGCGACTAACAACACATTCAAGATTTGATTATTTAAAATTGTCTGCCGCGTCAACAACTAAGGTTATTAGCGGCGAATATATTAAAAATTTCAAAAATTGTATTAAGAATAACCACGAGCACCTTTTGTTCCTTATTTCTCTGAAATCTTTCAAGGATAATATTAGCATCATTATTATCATCAGACAAAAGGTCGTGGAGTCGTTATCTTTAACAGGGACAATTACCACAAAAAATGGCTCTAAATTTAAAGTAATTATTTCTGACACTGCTAGTCATCTTTTAAAAGTGGAAGACAAATTGAATGGGATGTTACGCTCGTTATAAAACATTTACTGGGGATGTCTTTTATAACCTTCTCTCCACTTGCTCAAACCTGGGTTCCCGTAGGGCCTTCCTAAAATGCTAAACTTGGTCTGCTCCTTCGCCCCAACATTTCTGTAGTTAGCACTTTCAAATACACCGTTACCAAATTCCCAGTACATGTAATTTCCCCACTAACTACCAATCACTTATTATAGAAAACACTTTTGCTTATATAAAGGAATTCCCTCACTCAAACCCCTATACCCTGTTACAATGACCAGTTTTGACATAGAATCACTATTTACAAACGCCCCACTAAAAGAAACGACAGAAATAATAATTGACAAATACAACTCATTGACTCTAAACTCAGTTGGTCTGAACAAAATAACCTATAGAAAACTATCAGACGTCTTGCTCACCATTCAGTATTTACTTTTAACGACTCCCTCTACATCCACTTTGATGACGTAGCAATGGGATAATCACTTAACCCTTGTTA
>NC_051393.1:42689018-42701518 GCF_015228065.2 Penaeus monodon
AAACACACACACACACACACACACACACACACACACACACACACACACACACACACGTTTGAACGCTTCACTTTGCACTGCTCTTATAAGAATTCATATATATCAAATGAACTGCTATGTTGGCGAGCAATGGAGATCAGCGTGTCAACAGAAGTACCCAAATGAGCCGTTTTATTGGCCTACACTTGATTCTTTTCGTTTTCCACGACCTTAACAACTCAATAAAAGCCACTTGATATATGTTGCAAAGGTGTGCATCCATGAAATAATAAAAATGACCAAGACCAACATCATACTTGCTTCTCAAGTGTTATGTAAAAGGGGTAACTGTTTGCTCTCCGGCTATATCATGCGTTTACCATATACTGTGCAGTTGAAATTATGCAATTTAAGAAGGAATAAATAGATGAAGAGTCATGATAAGTATATTTTTCTTGAACCCTTATTTTCTAACTGATATATTAGTCGGAGGAAACCTTACAGCTACAGAAATAGGCCTGATAATAAATGATAATAAATTAATAATTTCAACATTAACTACGGTTCTCATACAATCGGATCTATCGTTTCACTTCTTCTCGATAAAGTTCCGAGTTCCGTTCCAAATGTAACAAAATGTAAGATTCTACATCCCAACATTCTTGGAAAGGGTCAGACCCTTCAAGGTATATTTAAAAATTAAGCCGTGCATATTTATTTTCATATCTATATCCCAATCTTAGTTACGTAGATAACCCCTACTCGAATAATGTACACAAAAACCAAAGCTGATTCTAACCCTTCTAGACTGCTTCACTGTTTGGCTATATGAAATAATTTACTCTGTAAAACAGATACCCAGCAAACGTTTGTTTTGGTAAAAGATGCATAATATAAAGTGGCCAGAAATATGAATATTATATACTCTCATAATGAATTAGCCAGGAAAGAAGTAAATTCTCCCACACATAAATTGGTATGTGTGTAGCTGCTATTATATTTAGAAAAACAACCGCAATAAGAATTTAACAGTCCTTATTTTGATACGATTTCCGAGATATATGATATAAGTCAAGAAAATAGTTGCATATTTTAATTCTGTGAAGCTCTGATGTACAGTATTTCCTAATGCTTTATTTTAGTTTATAAAGTCCATATACAAGCACGGATTTTGTTTAACCTTGATACGTGTTACTATGACACAGTATCCTTATTTAATCAGTTTTCATGTAGAAGTTACTTATGTTCTTTGACTAGCCGTACAACCCTCTTTAGAGTATTTAATTCAAGCAAATTACATTGCGATTTCCTAATCAACGGAATATTTGGTTTATAGAAATACCATAACGGGCACCTTTCCCTTTTCTACTCCCGGTAGGTCTTGCCCCTATCACTGATATAATTATACTTAGCAAGACTAAACGAAACCGTTGTTGCCATCATCCGTTTAATTGAAGTTTTAGAACGTTTGTGTAGTATGCGAAAGGATAATAAAGAGTACAAGAGTATAGATTGGAAAGATTGAAAGGAAATTGCGTGTGTGTGTCAGTGCGGTGTGCGAGAGTAGTGTTAGTATGTACGGGTTCGGCCGAGGAGAGGCGTGTGCGGGGGGTGTTGGTGCCCATATGGAAAATTGAATATGGTATAGGGATTTAGTAAAACTTGCTACATTATATTTCTTTCACTATTGATTTTAAAGATTATTGTTTCTTCTCTGGATCATTTCAGTCTCTATTTAAGTTCAATAATGTTAGTTAACATTTTACCGTCGTTTATCTTATCTCTTCACATCTGGGATGCAAAAATATATGAAATGCGAAATAAAGTTAATCATAAAATTTGTCAAGAGAATAAAATACAAGGAAAATAATGATATTAAATAATAACAAATCTATACCATTAACATTAACAAATAAGTGTTTAAAAAATTGGAAAAATTAAAAAAAAAACAAGAAAACCAGTCATATATATATATATATATATATATATATATATATATAATATATATATATATATATATATATAATATATATATATATATATATATAATATATATATATAATATATAATATAAAATACATATATATATACATATATATATACTATATAATATATTTTACATATATATATACTATATATCATATACATATAATAATTATATACATATATATATTATATAGTATATATATATTATATATATATTTAATATATATATTATATATATATTATATATATATATAATCATATATATATAATATATATATATATATTAATATATCATATATACATATATATATATATATATATATATATATATATATATATATATTATATATATATATATATATATATATAATATATATATTATATATATTATATATATATATATATATATATATATATATATATTATATTATATATATATATATAATATTATTATAATATATTTGTTTGTGTGTGTGTGTGTGTGTGTGTGTGTATAACCAACGAATGAACATATAAGAAATTCTAGAAGTAAACAAGGTAAAAAAAAAAGCGCTTTTCTAAATCATTTCATTTTACCAAATATTCATATGTATTTTCCGTTGACAATATAATTGTCACCGTCATTTACCTTCCCTTTTTTTCTTTTCCAGAAGGCCGGTTCTGGGATTTATTCAAAAGAAATGACCTTCAAACCAAGCGTCTTTCTTTAAGACAAAGGTACCATGTTTTTTGGTGCCTCTCTACCTCCCCTCGTTAACTCTTAGTGTAAAGGGCAAGAAAAGGGGTTTCTCCTTTGATAAAGAAAAGAAAAGAAAAAGAATGAATGCAGCACGTTGAGACTCAAATTACATGAAATAGCAAAACTAGGAAACAGAAACTTACTTTTCGATTATTAAGTTTTAACATCGAAATGAAATCCAGTTCAAGTCCAATCTGCTTTTAAATTTATGTAAGGGCACTACATCAAGGTGGGGGTTGCTATAGTTTTCGTGCCAAGATAAGATATACAATAAAATACTTTTATCACAAATTCTAAAGTAGATTAATACTTCAAATCTAGAAAGAAATTGAGCAACAACTACGTTTGTATCCTGGAACATAACCTTTAAGTGAATACATCGTGTCCTTACTCCGAGATGAACTATGCTCCCTCCCTCTTTAGGGCAAACACAGAAAGGGCGGAATTAAGTACATGTAGAAATTTTAATTCCTGTGAGAGAGTACTGGGTAGGTCGAGGAAGGATTGTCGTTACCCTGGTGTAGTCACGAAGACAAAGTGATCTATGCCATTTGCAGTCCCATTTTTTATAGATTTCCCGGGGTAGAACTGGATCAGGACTGGCTAAAATCTACCTGTTAGTTTAATTATTCAGGTGGTATTTTTATCTGTTAGTTTAATTATTTAGGTGGTATTTTAATTTGATTAAAGTATGTGACATTCCTTGCCATGTCAAATTTGGCCGAGAGATCAGCCTTCTTCATAGGGAGACACGCTCCCTCCCACGCAGAGATCCTTGGACCCGTCGGAGGCTGCGCCCGGCGGAGCCATCCTGTCCGCCGCCGAGCCAGGCTCCAGCCAGCGCCCCGTTCTCTTCGTTCTCTCTTGTCGGAGACAAAGGGAGTGATCGCCGCCAGGAGATGGCCGGAGGTGAAGATATACATTATTGCATCTCGACCCCAATTAATAGCATTAATTTCATTCAATATAGCCGTTCTTGTCCCGACAATTATGCAATAGTCGCTTCTGACGTTTCTAATCAATAAGAAAGTAACTTTGATTTATGAATAGTTTAAGACATTTAAGACATTTACAGGTCATCAGCAAAGCTCATCGATTTACTCCCTTAAAGGTCATCAGCAAAGCTCATCGATTTACTCCCATATAGATCAAGGCTTTTACGTTCCATTCGCTTAAGAAATTGAAAGAAATATCACAGAATACCGGAATTCTTTTATTATAAATTGAAAAATTAAAAAAGTATATTTCATAAAATAAGAGTCAAATGTCATTAAAATAGAGAGCTACTAATTAGGGAACTGTAAGCTAGCTCCTTTAAAACCGAACCCCGCTTGCTCAAGGAAAAATGGAAGCCGCTATAAAAGAAAAATAAAAGAGAAGAATACCACCTTTTATTAACTTGTCCGAATGTATATACATCAATATGAATACTTTGCTACTAATAAGACTTCTCACAACCTAAAATACCTTATTCGAAGGTGTGCTGCAATATCACTAGTTACAATAGAATCCGTAAAACACGAAAAATAGAGGACAGCTCAGTCTATGGTGCCTCCTGCCTCAGTCAGCAGCAGTTACTGCCCGAAAAGGTGAGAATCGCCTAATAATACACCTGTGCTCCGGGAGTACAGGCACTGGTGCTATCGAACGTACAAGTTTTTATTTTATTTTTTTTGCCAAACAATTAATGGCTTTTTTAAAAAAATATTAATAATGAGAATCAATCTTAAAATGTGTAATTTAAAAAAAAAATTTAAATTTTAATTAAAGAAACCTTTTAGCTATAACAAATTATGTTTCTTTTTTTGTTTCATCGGTCCCACCACTTAACACGTTGCCCCTTGTGGTATAGACGAGCCATTATATAAATTTGTGTTTCTATAATTCATTTTTCAGATATGCTTCATAATTTATTTTTCTAAAGTTTATATATTAACAAAAAAACAAAAAGAAAGGAAGCCCCCGCTTATTATAGGTACTGGTGCGCCCCTTCTTTCTAAAAGGGAATGGTGTCTTCGCCCTACGCATCCTTTGTAAAAGCTTCAGCCTTTTCCGCTCATTAGCTTGCGTTAAGTGCGGTAGAGTTGATATGTCCCTTTTTAAAAATCGGGCTAAGTCCCGAAAGGTGTGTTCCGAGGGGCCCATTCGTGGTATTACTCGGTTTGAAAGAGAGGCAGGCTGCCGGGGGAAAAAAATCAAAATTTAGCATTTCGAAACCTCCATTTTTCATACGTCCCTACAATATCAATAACCTCCCCTGTTCTTTGTATTTTCCCTTTAAATTTAAAAAAGCATCATCAAGAAAGAGGGAAGTTTTTGTTACTGACCCCAAAAATGCCCTTCTTTGCTCACCAGAGACTTCTGTTTTCATGTATTGGAAAAAACCACTTGTTCTTTGCATTTTGGGGTCTTAAATCCCTTTTTCTAATGTAGGATATTGTTACCCAAGAAATTTTTTTTTTTACCCTATCCAAAAGGGGTTTTTTGGCTTCTTTGGTAAAATGGTTTAAAAACATAAAGGGGACGGATGATCATGATATTAGGAAAGTGGATAATTAAAAACAGGTCTTTTAGTTGTTGCTGAGGGGTCTTATTCTTTAAAAAAAAATCAAAACTAAAAAAGGTTTTTTAATAGGACTCGACGCTTTATCCAATCCTTTTTAAAAGTCAGATTTTCAGTGTGGTTTTTCAGGACCAAAATGAAAGGACTTCCTTTCAACTGTGTTTCCCATTATTTAAGAACCCGGATTGGAATCAGAAAATATTTACTCCTCTGGAAATTTTTAAAATTTTTAAGTCTCACCTAAGATACACAAATACTGTTAAAGTCTAAACGTATTCTAGAAGACTAATATTAACATTGTCGTGCGAGTATCTCAAAAAAAAAATACTGTTGTTCCTCATTATAAAGCCTAAAGATAATCAGATTTCAGTGCATTGAGAGTAAATTTTTTTTAATTTTATTAAGAAGTTGGTAAAGATTTTACGTAAATGTTGAACATGAAAGAGTTTTTGAATGAAAGCCAACTCATTATCCATTATGGTTAACTGTTGATTAACCATATACTCTTGTTTTCATTGTATCTGTGTGTGTATCTATTGGCGAAATGCATTCATTGAAAACATCCCGCTACTCATTTAATGCTCAGCAACTATATTAACCTGATATGTTATTAACTGCTATCTGTCTGCAATGGAGGTCATCTAATGTGGACATTCAGGAGTTGGTGGCAGCTGCCAGTGTGCAGCTGGACGAAGTTCCCTCTCTCATGCTGCCTTAGAGTTATCTTAGTTGTCCATTCTGGCTGGCTTGGAACATCCTCGTCTAAAGCAAACTCTCAAATTGGGATAAATGCCTCTCGTCAGGATGTGAATGAAGCAGGGCATAGTATGTAGGCTTTGATATTGCTATTCACCAATACCATTTCACTTCTGTCACTGATATTATTATTATATTTTTATTCACAATGAAATTTAATAAATAAGCAGTGAGAAAGTATATATTTAGTTCGGTATATCGAATTACTTTAGATATCTTTATACCTGAGGCCACTTCTGCCAGATCAAGCTAACGATACTTCCGTATATTGTAATACACTATTTCCCTGTGCCGGCTTTTATTTCCCGTCCGAGTCTTTTACACAGTTACACACACACAAACACATACAATATAAATGTATGTATGTATGTTATATATATATATATATATATATATATATATTTTATAAAATATATATATATATATATATATATAAAATATATATATTATATATGCACACACACATATATATATATATATTATATATATACATATTTAATAGTATAGAATATATATGATATATAATATGTATATATGTATTATATTTTATATAAAATATTATATTTATATATATTATATTTATATATTGTGTGTGTGTGTGTGTGTGTGTGTGTGTGTGTTTGTTTTATACATATACTATAAGACATACATACACATATTTATATTTTTATATATTATCTATACCTATATTTGTATATATACATATATATATATATATGTACACACACACACACACCAACAACACACACACACACAACAGACCCACAACACAGACACACACACACACACAACTATATAATATATATATATATATATATATATATATACTATTATATATTATCTTATGTGTATGTGTATGTGTAGTGTATTGTAGTGAGTGTATGTGTAGTGTATTGTATGTGTATGTGTAGTGTATGTGTATGTGTATGTTGTAGTGTGTATTGGTGTTGGTGTTGTGTGTGTGTGTGTATGTGGTTTATGTGTTGTTGTGTGTTGTGTGTGTGGTATGTGTATATTATATATAATATTTAAATATATATATATTAATATATATTATATTGTAATATATATATATATATTTGTTATTATATATATATATTATATATTATATATATTATATATATATATATATAATATATATATATATAATATATTATATATATATATATTATATATATAATATATATATATATAATTATATATATATATATATTATATATATTATATATATATATATATATATATTATTTATATATATATATCTATATATATATATTATATATATATATATATATATATTATATATATATATATATATCTTACCTTATTATCTATCTATATATATTATCACGCACGCACACACACACACACACACACACACACACACACACACACACACACACACACATACATACATACATACATATATATATATATATATATATATATATATATATATATTCATATACACACAAACACACACAAATGGGAATGCAGAGGCTAGAACAGTTCACAGTAATATAAAATTTAACAAGGATAAATCTTCAATTGTTTTTGTAAAATAACTGAAGTCATTTTACATATCACAAAATTTGCTTCCAAGAGACATTGTAATACATAGGGTATATGGCTCAACAAACCAATCCTAGTTAAAGATTGCATTCATATTGACTTAGAAATTTGAAGTCTTTTGAAAATTAGGCTTGTATAAGTGACAATAAAAGCAAAGAAAAAAAAGGAGTATTGATGGAACAAATTAGTTCTTATAGTGATTTCAGAAAATCTTAAATATTCGGTGTAAGATGACATTATTTTTTTATGTAGTTATGTAGTTTTTTTATGTAGAATAGGTCCGAGTGCCTAGCCTCATCGCCGCCAAGGCTTATGAGGAGCAACATATCCACTTAGAACTAGTCCAGGTTACGATCATTTGTATTGCAGTTTTGTACAGTTATAATGTCTTGATAAGAGATAACATTAGATTTTCTTTTATTTTTGTGCCTTGATGAGAAATAACATTAGATTTTCTTTCGATTTTAATAAACTCTGACACACAACTGATAATAATTGCGTTAGCCTGTTGCTCGCTCGTGTCGATGAACACAAGCAATGCTGTCATGCAACACAGTCATCTTAAACCATCCTCATTGCCTGATTTTTTGGTTGTTGATTTTTAGCATTGTACAACAAATGTTGTAATATATTAATTGTAATGAACAAGTCTCGAGGAACCTTGGTCGTTGTAAATGTTCTATTGATGTCATAGAGATCTGCAACGGAAAAAAATAAGATTATTTCAGGACGTATTGCAATGACGGGCTTCCTGCTGTTGCAGAGTATACGCCTTAATATTGCTTATGATTGGTGGAATTTAATTTACTATATTCATCTGTCCTTGACCTCGTAATCCAGACTAAATTAGGCTCTTCATGATTGGTTGGAACAGGGAAGCCTAAATGGGTCCAAATGGAGACTGGAAAGGTAGATTTTGGATTCCTCTGAATACTATTGTAGTAAATCAGTTCCGTGTTATAATTAACCTGAAACTGAAAGGATAATTATTCGACGGGTCAGTGCAGCAGCACGTCAGTCTAAGACTTATTCAGTTACTGCGAAAATTGGATGGGGAGAAAAGGTTTCGCATCACGAAAGGCATAGAGAGTGTGGCTTATATTAATATGTTTTCATTCCGAAACATATATTAGCTTGCTACATGGTCTTTCGCAGCGTTGGTTTCACATATCCACTGCTATTTATCTTGGATCAGCAACACACACACACACACACACACACACACACACACACACACACACACACACACACACACACACACTCACACATACACACATACACACATAGACACACACACTCACTCACTCACAGTGTTACTCATAGTCACAGTCATACAATATTATTATGGTAACGATTGTTACTGTTTTATTAAAGAAAACTATACATATTTCATCTTTTCTTAATAGTTGTATTCGTATTATAATTCTCTTTCCATAAAAAAGCATTATTTTCATGTTTTCGAGCCTCCATATATCAGAGGAGCATTATAAAGGGTATAGAATATATAGTAAGGCAGATTTTTGGTGTGGTATATCCATTACTCACCATAGGGGCTGTCACGTGTTGATTTATCAGTCTGACGATATATGACTTGCGGTTTTCTCGTTACCTGGCGTTTCTTTTTTCTAAGACCGGTCTGATACTATGAAATAGGAAATCAATAGTGGTAAATTTATTACATATCTAATTAATTTTAGTTATAAAAATGCGGATTTTAGACATAGGTTTTATTCATTATGCTTTTATGGTCTCGACTGAAACACGAAAGAAAAATTATTTTTAGAGAAACATTGAATGCCTAGTATTTTGGACATTTATTCCGCATACAGTGAGTCTGGACCTGCGGAGAGAGCTGTGATATAAGAATAATAGCCACTGAATTAAAATTCAGTCTACCACAGACACTGATAAACTAGAAAGCGTGTTTGTGCGTGTGTGTGTGTGAGAGAGAGAGAGAGGAGGGGGGGTAGCGAGGGATGGAAGGGAGGGAGATAAGGGGAGAAGGAGGGAGATAAGGAGAGAGGGAGGGCGAGGGGGGTGGGGGGAGATAGCGAGGGAAAGAAGGAAGGAACATAGGAGTGAGAGAGAGAGAGAGAGAGAGAGAGTGAGAGAGAGAGAGAGAGAGAGATAGAGGGAGAGAGTGAGTGAGAAAGAGAGTGAGTGAGAGAGAGAGAGAGAGAGAGAGAGGGGGGGGGGGGAAGGGACTAAATGGGAGAGTCAGGAATGGAGGGGGCGGGAGAGTGAGCGAGAAAATTCATATGAGCATATAAATATATAAATTTTAATCCATTCTTTCTTTACCTTTATATTTTACAAAGAAGCAAAATTTATGATTTCGAAATGTATGGTTTCTTTGTATATGGCTTATGTATGTAGTTTGTTTGTGTGTGTGTGTGTGTGTGTGTGTGTGTGTGTGTGTGTGTGTGTGTGTGTGTGTGTGTGTGTGTGTGTGTGTGTGTGTGTCTTCCTCTTTAAACGAATGTTCAAAGGTCATTTCCTGCAGTTTCATTACGTAGAAGCAACATATCTTTCTAGCACCACCAGGCACAGAACACGTATACTACTAAGCTTACGTTAACTAAAATAAGCATTATATTGCATCTGTCACACTTGATAAATCTGTACTCTGAAACCTCTTTCTAGTTTCATTATTATTATTATTATTATTATTATTATTATTACTACTACTTAAAAAAAAAAAAAAAAAAGTGGACATCACGCAAAGATAAATTGACAAATAGCTGGTCACCTGAAGTACCCTTCGTAACCGCTATTTTTGGGCTCCATTTACCAAGATAAGCATTAATATAATAATATAAGTGTATGTCGAGTTTAAATTTTAATTATGTAACTATCTTCTATAATGAATTAAGGAGAAAGAACAACAAAAATTAATTGAAAATACTGAAGGAAATCATTATTGCAAAGTAAATGGAATGACATGAAGCTCATGATTTCAAGTTCTGTGGAAGTAGCATATATTACAGATTGTTCTATCCATTTTCTCTGCTCATCTCTTTATAACGTGTCTTTTGAATAATCTGAAGAGGTTTATAAACATAGAGTGAGAAAAGGGAGATGAGGTATAAGGTGCATAGGTTCGTAAACTCTCTGCAGTGACAGTGTGTCTGACAACTTGTGTGGTTCAGTCGCTGATATGACATATTTTTCTTTATAGATGGGAATTTCAAAGTTTCATTTCACTTCAGATGTTTATTCATGTTCTATGGGCCTATCGATATTTAGTTAGCACCCTCGATCCCCACTGATGAAAGCAAGGATTCGAAAATAAACTATACTCCTGTTGACTTTCTTTGACACCCGAGATTACAGATATAATTTGTTCTATCATGATATTTCGTTTCATATAGTTTAGGTCTGTTCAGAAAGCATAAGTAAAATATCAGACAAAAATACACTAAAAAGAAGTATAGGGAAAAAGTTAATGACAACCACTATGCTGTGATACAGCGGTAGAAAAAATATAGATAAAATATGAAGAATCAAACATTCAGTTAGGCGAGACAATTCTAAAACCTTGCTGGGTGTCAGCACTGTTTCTGTGTTCAGTACAGTTTTCCTTCAAAAAAGTGATATTCATTATTATTGAAAGTACTTAGAAACCGACATTACACTCGTATCGAGTTTATATCACGGAGAGTGACGTCGAATGAATATCCCTTTGAATATAGAAGCTGAATGGTTCCTCGCTAATTTTGTTTTCAAGAAACCCAAAGAAACCACAAGTAATGACGAAGGAGAAAAACAACAAATGTTATGTAACGTTTGGTATCAGATGTTTGACGGTAACTGTTAAACTGTCAAATACATAAATTAAGAAAAGGAAGATTGATAATTACAAAATAATCGTTCTCATAAACGCATAGTAATATATGAAGTACTTAACAGATCGTAGTAATGAGTTACGGGGTCAGAGTAGTTTTATCCTCGCATTGTAAACATGGTGAGGGACTTGGAAAAGATGAGTTAATCTCTCCCCTTCTCTGTCATGTAAAATCTTTATTTTCAAAATTTGGGTAGGAAATGTTATAGATGAAAGGTCTCTCAGTTTTCATCAAGTTATTCATTCCATACACTGGTTGTCATACACTGACCCCCCCCCCCCTAAAAATAATACATGTAAAAAAAAAATATTTAGAAATATAACGAGCTCCCCCGTCCGTCTCTCTTTATATTTATCAAAAACCTTCTTGGGTCTGGTCGTGATTCCCCAACATACACCACCCATAAACAAACTATACTTTAGCCTTTAAATCCAATAACAACCAGGAAAAGAATATAAACAAATAAAACATAGTGAGCGACCCGGTGGTCGAAAAAAAATCGCATCTATATAACTTCCTCAGGGAGCCTCTGAAAATAAATCAACTCGATGCCATCTCACCTGAGCACTTTACAGTAGGTTTCAAAGATGTGACCGCTTTTAGAAAATAATACTTCATAAATAAAGAGGAGAAAGCTGTCCGTTAAAGTAAACAGACAACCACAAGGGAAATGGATAATTTAAGAGACTTTAATAGACTGTTTAGACTTAAGTATGACTATAATCAACATGAGAGAGCAACACAACAACTTACCTACTATTCAGTATATTAGGGACTATTACGAGCAAGAAAAGTAAGAAAATAAATGAATAATAATGATAATGATAATGATAATAATAATAATAATAATAATAATAATAATAATAATAATAATAATAATAATAATAACAATAATAATAATAATAATAATAATATAATGATGATGATGATGATGATGATGATGATGATGATGATGATGATGATGATGATGATGATGATGATGATGATGATGATGATGATGATGATGATGATGATGATCGTGATCGAGAGCTGGCTTACAATGATGTAACTAAATAATTAA
>NC_051393.1:42724018-42731518 GCF_015228065.2 Penaeus monodon
GCTGATCTAATCGTCAGCTCCCCAGTGTTTGATGACATTAGTAAATGGGTCATCTATAAGAGTTTATTAAGAAGGAAATTTCGTAGCAGCTGTTCTTCTACCCCATTCTTCACGAACCTGAATGATTTTAGAATGACAACCACACAGGGACCTCAAAATTTATTCCATCAGTTAGAGAGGATCGTTTGTTAATGTGTGGGATGAACCTGATGATTAATTATTCAAACTTATTAGCTAAGGTCAATAGATGTGAATACCATGTTGGATAGAAATGTTATGTTAAAATATTTAACACATTAAAACTTTACAGCACTTTCAGTACCGGTATATATAGGCTTGCTATTTGGCCAATAATCTGTGTCAGAATTCCCTAAAGTCTCAGAATCTCCCATAGCGATTTTCGATAAACCGAGTCAAACGCCTTCTTGAGGTCGATGTAGCAACCCACGACCACTCACGACGTTGTTCCAAAAATACTCGAAGCACTAGGATACAGTTTTTTGTAGACTTGCCAGGAGAAAATCCAGAATGCTCCAGTGTCTGGTGCCTTAGTAAGTGATCCGTTTCAGAAGAATATGGGTAAAAACCTTGCCTGGCATACTGGGTTCTGCACAGATATTGCGATACCACTTGCATGCAAGCTAACTGTTGGAGGGTCCAACGTTCACGAACCCAACATGATCTGAGGTGATCAGTCCATCCACTGAGTGGACTGCAGTCATCTGCGAGGAGGGCTTAGAGTTCAGCTTTCTCAGGGCTTGGTGGGCAGGGCGAAGGCCATTTACTAAAAGATGGCTTTCAACCTCCTCAGCAAGAAACCTGATAAACTGTTCCTTGTCCCTTCTCAGCAGTGTCCAAGCCCTGTGCACCAATGAGTGATGCAAGTCCTGATTGTCATTCAGCTGAGCCATGCCACACTCTTCAGAGCCTCCAATGTCTCTAGCCAAATGAAATTCTGCCTTGCACTTGGGCGTGCACAGTCGACTTCTGCACTGCTTCGAGTGTTTCGCGTTTGAAGGACTCCCACAGAGCAACTTGGTACATCAGGTTTTCAAGTTCTGAGAACCGATCAGAGATTGCCGTGGTGAACCCACGGACACACCCCTCCTCCCTCAGTTTACCCAAGTGAAACACCCTAGAATGGCTATTGGAGGGAGTTTTGAAGTGGCATCCGTAGGGTAGCTACTACCGGCCTATGGCCAGTGCCACAGAGGTTGGCACTCCAGTAACCCCTGCAATTCTGGAGGATCCTCCATCGAGTGCCGACAAGAATGTGGTCGATCTCCTTGACCACAGTACCATATTGCTATACCATGTCCAGTTCTCACTCCCGAGCCATGGGTGGCCAACAGACATCTCATAGCCAGCTTGATCACCGCATTGAAGTCACCCAGAACAATGCGAATATCGCGCCGGGGTTAACTGTCTGCCACAGATGTGAGTTTGGCATAGAATACTTCTTTCACATCAAGTTTGCAAGCATCTGTAGGAGAGTACACAGCAATAAGAGACATGAAGTCAAAAGCATGCTTCAATCTCAAAGCCATAATACACTGGTGTTACCTGAACTACCTAGGATTGAAGTCGGCTGGAGATGGCTATGGCTACTTCCTGAAGGTGATAACCAGTAGGTGTACCAACCCATACTGGTCATGCCACTACCAGGTCTTCTCACCTCCGAGATTGATTATTTAAAATTATCTGCCGCGTCAACAGCTAAGGTCATTAGCGGCGAATACCTTGTTAACTAGAAATATCAAAATGTTTAAAACTTTAAAAAATTATCAATAAATATCTTACAAATAACAATAAATAGATTAAAAATCAAAACATAAATATTATGCTCTAAGTGCATAAAATGATTGCATAAACATTATGCATAATTATATTTTATTGAAAATATTAGTCTCCCTAAGGAAATTAATAAGACCCTCTATGTCACAATCTTCCCCCAATACATTTTTCAGTGTATATGGGGGAGACAAGTACATACGTCTTTGGTCTGAGAATGTTGCACATCTTTCCACTACATGTGCGATCGTTAATGGCTCTTGGCATCCTTCACAAAGTGCTTCATTTTTAGCCATCATTGGCCCATGAGTCAGTCTTGTGTGCCCGATTCTGTCTTGTTAATACAACTTCCACTTTTCGGTTGGGATGGATGCTAGTTGCCCAACTGCCAAGGTCATCTCTAATGTCTCGCAGTTTGTTTCTGGAGGTATGCCTCCATTTTCCCCTCCATTTATCACGAAGACAACTTCTGATGCTGGGTTTCAGGTCGGTGTGTGGGAGAGGAAAACGAGCATCACAAGGCTGAGCAGCAGCTGCCTTGGCCTTCTGATCAGCTCGCTCATTCCCACTGATACCAACATGCGCTGGCACCCAACATAGAGTTATCTTTTTACGTGTTGACATCAGTGCAAGCCAATCTTGAACCTCCCTCACTACTGGATGTGATGAGTTTAAGCTCTTGATTGCTTGCAAGGCACTACGAGAGTCACAATATATCACAACAGAATGGTTCATAAGATCCCTAGTCATCTTAACTGCTTTAAGGATGTAACTCTGCAGTGAAGATCGAGGCTGCTAGAGAAAGACTGCCAGATGCAGTCTTCCTTCTGCTCACTGCTGCAAAACTCACGCCATTTACAGATTTCGAACCATCTGTATAAATTGCATCTGATCCCCGGTATTTAGAAATGTGCTGAAGAAATTTCTCTCGGACTTCTGCTTTGGATCTCTCCCCTTTCCCAATTCCGACTAAATCCAGCTCGACTTGATTAGTCCAAGGTGGAAATTGGGGAATTCCAACAGCCAGAACCTTAGAGAGATTTAAATTAAGATCTTCCACAAGATTCCTCATTCTCCTACCATAGAATCGGCTATCCTCAAGGGGGTTGAAAACCAATTTGGATGTAGGAGATCCTGGAATCCTTTGTAGTCTCGTGTAGTAAATCAGATTCATGTATTCTCGGTGTAATGAAAGAGTCACCTCCGAGAGGGCAACCACTTCAACTTTCAACCGCTCCAATTCCTTCAATAGCAGAGGTAACCAGTCATCCAGTCATAAGGACTAGATGTTCCAAGTGCCTACTGGAATAGCTCACCTGAAGTTAAGCCTTGGGCAGTTGCTCTGAATGGTTGCCTCCTCTGCTACCCCCACCGATGCTGCCCCAAATAAAAGGAGGTTGGCTGTCTGTGGAGCCCTACATCTGCCTGTGGGGTTCCCTTGGGATTTGTCCCATAGGGCTCATGCTGGGTTGGCGCCTATCAGGGCGCAGGCAGGATGAGTAACTCTCATTCACATCCTGTGCCCCAACATTTGCCCTCCCAACGGGACCCACAGCCCGCCTTACTTGCTGGATGGAAGGGACAGCACTCCTCCCCCCAGCATATCCATTTATTATGGTCACTGCCAGTGAGTTATGTGGAGGGAGGAGGGTTGCCAAGGCCCACCTCCCCAGAGCCACCCATTAACCCCAGGGTAGACGAGAGGCAGGATTTGTTATGAAGCCAGGGTGTGTCCGAACACCAGTGGGCCATGGCTCCATACCTCTGGGGCCTCCTGCAGCTCCGAGATCCCCCATAGTTTAGCCTGGGACTGCAAGGTGCTCAGTTTCCATGGGTGGCCCTGAGGAGGCACTGCAGAAGTCTCAATTATGGAGAGGATGTGGCACTTAACACTATCTAGGCTATCACACCATCGGTTCACATAACCCTGAGCATGAAGCACCCAATTTAATGTTGTGATTTCCCTCGGAATATAAACCTGTAAAAAGAAAGAGAAACAAATGAACAGAACAAGTGAAGTGCATAACCATAGATTCCTGATCTTGATGTACCTCGGTAAGTTTATTATTCTGCTAATTGTGTTGGAGAGTTCTCCCCGCGCACGCCTCTCCTCACATCATCTTCTACACTATCAATCCTCTCACAGACAACACACGTTTCCATATGTTTTTTAAATGAGTGCACTTGTGCACTTATTTGCAAGATATAATTGTATCTGCTGCTTACTAGACATTCAATAGACTGCTACAGTACCAGAGGTGGACAATACAGCCCATTACTTTTGGGTATGGATGCTTCTGTTGCAAGGTGAACACATTGGAATTCATTGCTGCAGTTAATTTTAGTTTGCATGTTCAAGTTGCCATCTCTTTTTCAATGGAGCTTCTGGCAGTATAAAGTAATCTCCCCCTTAGTCTATAACGAATAGGCAGGGCAGATTGCTGCCACACCCCAGCTCCGACAGGAGTGTGTTGCCACCTTGAGTTCGTCAGTTTTCAAGAGAGGATAATGTACATACGCCCGTGGGAGAGTTTGAGGTGGGAGGAGATATTTAGCATTTATTTTATACCTTCTGGAGTGAGACGACGTGATTTTGAGAAGTCATCCACTGCAAATGCCAAAAACCTGTCGGAGCAAGAAAAAGCTGGACTAAGACAGCTGAAAGGATGTTCTCTGCTGAGATACGCTTTATTTTCTTTTGCTAAATGGAGTGCTGAAGATCGACAAAAGAGGGGTTGTAGTAGCAGATACTTTTCTCCGCCATTTTTTTTTTCTTTACAAATGCCTTAGCATACACGTTGGAACAGTTATATATTTATATAACTTTATTTCTTTTTTCAGGTATCTTGTAAGGACTAGTCATTGATGACCATTACAAAATTACAAAAGCATAAATTTAGCATCATATTAGAGAAGACACACTGTACAACAAATACAGTCTTAGTCCTTTTTTTCTATGACCGAGAGGGAAAATAAAATACTGCAATGCTTGACATTATTAGTGTGGCAGATCTCACCTTCTTTCAATACGTATTGCCTCATCTTACCAGTAGGTATATAATCTCTCAATCACAAGGTCCAACCCTTCATCTCCCAGATGCTCAAATGCAGACGCTGAGCGTGTTATTGCATTAATAATAAAGAGGAAAGCAAGAAACTCACTGAAAATGAGGAATGTAAAATTAATTTATTTGAAGGACAGTAATAAAAACCATAGTGGTAATGGTAAATATGAGCCGACTAGGGAAACGTTTTTTTTTTGTGTGTGTATAAAAAAATCCAAATAAAAAAGTTGATACATTTATGTTTTTCTTGTATTTGGTATGTTGTAGATAAATGCTGAATAAAATATATTTGCTACAAAGTTTATCATGAAATTAACACTAGTATCCGCCAAAATGCTTAGCCTTGTAGCATATTCTTTTCATTAAATAACTGACGGTTAAGTGGGAATGGACCTTTGTCCAGCTCTGGCGACGCCCCAGATCTTGGTCTATTACAAAAGAACCCAAGCCAAGGATAGGCGAGTGCTAAAAGAGGCTAGACGACGTCATATAGGTGTCCTCGATTAACTCTGGGACCCTCTTAGCGTGGATATGGGATTTGATTTGATTATTTAAAATTATCTGCCGCATCAACAGCTAAGGTCATTAGCGGCGAATGCCTTGTTAAATAGAAACATTAAAATATTTAAAACTTTAAAAATCTATCAATAAATATCTTACAAATAACAATAAATATGTTAAAAATCAAAGCATAAATATTATGCTCTAAGTGTATAAAATTATTGCATAAACATTATGCATGATTAGATTTTATTGAAAATATTAGTCTCCCTAAGGAAACTAATAAAGATCCTCTATATCATAATCCTCCCCCAATACATTTTTCAGTGTATATGGGGGAGACAAGTACATACGTCTTTGGTCTGAGAATGTTGCACATCTTTCCACTACATGTGCGACCGTTAATGGCTCTTGGCATCCCTCACAAAGTGCTTGACTTTTAGCCATCATTGGTCCATGAGTCAGTCTTGTGTGCCCGATTCTTAGTCTTGTTAATGCAACTTCCATTTCTCGGTTGGGATGGATGCTAGTCGCCCAACTGCCAGGGTCATCTCTAATCTTTAGCAGTTTGTTTCTAGAGGTATGCCTCCATTGTTCCTTCCATTTATCACGAAGACAACTCCTGATGCTGGGTTTCAAGTCAGTGTGTAGGAAAACGAGCATCACAAGGCTGAGTGGCAGCTGCCTTGGCCTTCTGATCAGCTTGCTCATTCCCACTGATACCAACATACGCTGGCACCCAACACAGAGTTATCTTTTTACGTGTTGATATCAGTGCAAGCCAATCTTGAACCTCCCTTACTACTGGATGTGCTGAGTTTAAGCTCTTGATTGCTTGCAAGGCACTACGAGAGTCGGAATATATTATAATATAATGGTTCGTAAGATCTCTAGTCATCTTAAAGGAAAAGACCGGTTCTGGTGCACTACTTTGCATAAATCTAGGCCCTGATATCATAAAAACCAATTAATAGTCAATTGGTGCCAATACGGTGGCTTACCTTATTACTATAGGCCTTTTTTTATCTCAATAGCAGGCATAATATCGTCTGCTGCAAAAAAAACGACCTACAGCGCCACCACACGCCGATGACGTCACACCATGTATACAGCTCCAGCTGATTTTTTACAATACACAGCTGATCACTGAGAAAGCGGTCACGGTCATGGCTGACAGAGGAAGCGACTATGATTCTTCGTCTGATGAGGAATCCTGCGATGTAGATTATATATATATATATATATAATTCATATATATAATAATTATATATATATATATATATATATAATATATATATATATATATTATATATATATATGATTATAAAATAAATATTATATATATATATATTTGTATTATAATATAATATATATATATATAATATAATATATATATGATTTATATAATATATTATATATAGTATATATATATATATATATATATTATATATATATATTATATTATATATATAATTATTATATTTATTATTATATATATATATATATTATATATATATATATATATATATATATATATATATATATATATATATACATATATATATATATATATATATATATATATATATATATATATATATATATATATATATATATATATATATATATATATATATATATATATAATGCACTGCATATGAATTATATATATATATATATATATATATATATATATATATATATATATATATATATGAATTATATACTATTCAATGCAATATACAATGCACTGATATTATACAATGCAATATACAATGCAATATACAATGCACTGCATATGAACAATGGCATGGCCGCCGGCCTCACTCCAGATATACATGGTGTGACGTCACTCCGCGAGATGGCGCTTCAAATCGGTTTTATAACTAACGATCGAATTTTAACATACAAAAACGCTTTAAAAAAACAATTGGTTGGGATATAACACATATTATGGCTGTCATGATTTTATTTATACATCAAATATCAACATACAACCAAATAACATGGTTTTTAAAAGACCGGACTTTTCCTTTAACTGCTGCAAGGATGGCAAGTAACTGCCAGATGCAGTGTTCCTTCTGCTCACTACTGCAAAGCCCACACCATTTTCAGACTTTGAACCATCTGTATATATTGCATC
>NC_051393.1:42746518-42749018 GCF_015228065.2 Penaeus monodon
GCCATTTCATCACATATAATTTGTTCTTTTGAAATATTCATATATTTCATGTTGTTTGATCGCCACCACCCATATTCTTATTATGGCCTTTGTTAACATGGTGTTACGTGATGAAACCACAGATTTCGCATGCGCTCTTTGATGTTGAAGAATGGTGGCATAAGACCCATCGCTGTGGGCAACACTTTCATCCGGTTCGCAACAAAGGATGGTATGAGGCCTTTCTTAAAAGACTTGGGGCACCATCTCAGGCTGATCCAACTTGGGTTTGGTACACCAGGTGGCCGTGAAGCAGTAGTGCACGCATGCCTTTCAAACATAAACAGCTCTGTTACGGAGAGAACTTGCTGCATTCTGTGGCGGGAAGCAGCAAAGGGACCCCGTAGGTCCAGCCCTTTTTCTCTTGGTGCCGACGGGGCCTCCAAGTTACCAACCATCGATTTTAATATCTGGGACCTGATTGATGCAACATGGGTGGCACTATAGAGAATGTTTTGGCTGATCTGTCCAGTCTCATCTCCGAGGTGCACCAGTTAAGTTTAGCCATCAGTGATGCAAAGTGCAAATTGATTCCCAACCACAAACAAGAAAAAGAACAACAGACTCTTAATGGGTTATTGTTCAAAGGGTCGGTGCATCCGTATGCCATCCACATAAGTGCAAATGTGGAGGTCAAATGGATGCCCTTGGGTATCATGCCCTGTCCTGCAAGGTCAGTGCTGGGTGATTACCCAGACACACTATTCTCAATGATATTATGAAGACAGCACTGCATAGTGCGGGGTTACCTTTCAAGATGGAACCTACTGGACTTGACAGGGGAGATGGCAAAAGGCCGGATTGTATGAAAGTCTTCATTCAAGCAGGGCAAATGCTTTCTCTGGGACACTACCTACACAGACACTGTCGCACACACATAATCGCATGTGCTTTACATGCAGGGTTAGCAGCACAGCAGTTGGGGAATGCAAAAAGGGTTAAATACCAATCCTTTACAAAGCGATGCATCTTTGAAATTTTTGCCTTCGAAACTACAGGTGCTTTTGGGCCTTCCACTCGGCCACAAAATAACGTCTAAATCCAGCGAGTCAAAAGAAAATATTATTATAGTTTAGCCATCGTCCGAGGCAATGTTTTCAGCTACCTGACTGCCTTGAAGCAGGACAATTCTTTGGTTTACGTTTTAAACGTGGTTTTGATTTGTTTTATCATTGGTTAAAGGCCACAGCCACCAGAGTGGTTGGACCGTTCATTCTCTTGCGTATAGCCTGCATTTTTTTCTGGTATTAATATATATATATATATATATATATATATATATATATATATATATATTATATATATATATATATATATATATATATATATATATATATATATATATATATATATATATATACATGTAAACTTTAAGTATAAGGCACATATACCTAACGACAGAATGTAAACTATGCTAAGCTAGAAGCTAATATTATAAAGGGAATATACAACTGATATTCGATTTACAAGAATATTAATACAGGATAATATGTAAACATGTCTACAACTTAAAATAACTGTTTTACATCCAAATGTATTTTGGAATGAACTGTCTACCGCAGTAACTACAGGTGTGGCACTTGCTGTCCCTGTATTTTGAACAGGAAGCGAAGCTCACCACATCCCTTCTGAAGGCTGTTTAGAACCCCAGGATCTTCACCGCTGATTGTGTTAATGGCTCCGGATTGTATTCTGACAAAGATATCGAGGTACTTCTCAGCAGTTCCTATTCATATTAGAAGAGCATACACATTCACAAAGTGAATCTCGGCTTTGTAAAGAACCTCTGTTCCTTTTGGATATAGAAGCCATGAGATGCGTCTCAGGGAAGCAAGCTCTCTTGATGCTTTCATAGCGATGTTCTCGATGTGTGTTCAAAGATTGATTTTTACTACACTTTGAGGTCGAAATATTTTATCGTCAACGGTAATCACCATGAGGTGGGATTTATTCAGTACAAATTTTACCTGACACCTGTTATCACAGGTTTGTATATTCTGCACTATATTGCTTATATGTGTTGCTGCATCCCACAAACAGTGTGATAACAACAAACGCTTGCAGCTCAGGCACGAAATGCTACAAGATATCTATTGGTAGATCAACGCTACGCCCCCCTCCTATATACTTATATACATATATTTGTATACATACATACATATACATATATACATGTACACATACACACACTTGAATGTGTAAGTTAGAGAGGCAGAGAGAGAATGAGTGAGTTATATAAAGAGAGAGGGAGATAAGGAGACAGAGTGTGTGTGTGTGGGAGAGAGATAGATAGATAGGTAGAGAGAGAGAGAGAGAGAGAGAGAGAGAGAGAGAGAGAGAGAGAGAGAGACAGAAAAAGATAGACACACAGAGAGAACACACACACACACACACACACACACACACACACACACACACACACACACACACACACACACACACACACACACTTTTAATAAAA
>NC_051393.1:42754018-42761518 GCF_015228065.2 Penaeus monodon
CATAATTATTAAAAATAAAGAAAGATAATCTTCTCCCTTAGGAAACTAATAACATTTTCTGTCACAATCCTCCCCCAACATATTTATAGTGTCTATTAGGGAGTTAAGTACATACGTCTTAGTTCCGAGAACGTTGCATATCTTTCCAGTACATGTACGACCGTTAATGCCTCTTGGTATCCCTCACAAAGTGCTTCACTGTATCCATAATCGGCCAATGAGTCAGTCTTATGTGCCCGATTCTTATTCTTGTTAATAAAACTTTTACTTGTTGGTTGGGATGAATGCTGCCAAGGCCATCTCTAATCTCTAGCAATTTGGTTCTAGAGGTATACCTTAATTGGTTCCTCCATTTATCGTACAGACGACGGTGTGTGGGAGAGAAAACGAGCATCACAGGGTTGAGCGGTAGCTGTCTTGGCCTTCCGATCAGCTCGCTCAATCCCACTGGAACCCAACACAAAGTCAAAGTTTTTCATGTGCTGACATCAGTGCAAGCTAATCCTGAACCTCCCTCACCAATGGGTGTTTAAGCTCTTGATTGCTTGCAAGGTACTACCAGTCACAGTATTTTACAGTAGAATGGTTCGTAAGATCGCATCTTGACTGCTGCAAAGATGGCATGTAACTCTGCAGTGAAGATCGAGGCTGCTTTAGAAAGACTGCCAAATGCAGACTTCCTCCTGCTCACTGCTGCAAAGCCCACACCATTTTCAGATTTCGAACCATCTGTATATATTACATCTGATCCTTGGTTCTTAGAACTGTGCTGAAGAAATTTCTCTCCAACTTGGTCCAACGGGGGAGATAGGGAGTTCTATCAGCAAAAACCTTAGAGAGATTTAAAGCAAGGTAATGCTAAGAAATCGTGCATTGCTTGTGACACGGAAATAGTTGGATTTACAAAACCATAGGGCACCCCAGTTTCTGTTTTGAGTATCTTGTGTGTCGCGGTGTGCTAAATGATACACTAGAGCAGTAATTCCCAAACTGGGGGCCACGTAGCAGAATGTAGGGGGCCATAATCAAATACACATCTAGGAAAAATACCACCAGTCTCTAAAAACGGATTTTTTTTTCACTGCCCGTAAAACAATAATTGTTTTGTGACCTTAAAGTTTTCTTATGTTAAAGTAGCAGAAATGTTCCTGTATTTTTTCCCCTTACAAACGTGATTATCGTTTTATTTCCATTGGTGTTACAACTTATATCTCTTTTGTTTAACTAGTTTTCGTGTGTCATTGTACCAGAGATCAGAGGTTATATACTTTCAGTTATCTAATTTTACTTTTATATTGTTCCCATTCTATAAATATAAAATACCTTTGATGTTCTGGGTTTATTTTAATATGCATGTACCCCAACATAATTTAAGTTTTTCATACTTTTGAAAAATTGCAATATATTTTTATTTATTCTATTTTATACATATGGTGGGTGCTTCACGCGCATGGTGATGTGAAGCGATGGTGTGGTAGCCTAGATAGTGTTAAGTGCTTGCATGCCTTCTCGCTTGCAGCTTCCACCCCTGGCTAGCCCAGTGCGAAAAAGGGAGCAGCTTCTGCATAAGTCTCCCCTGCCAGGTCACAGCCTCTCCATCATCAAGACTTCTGCAGTGCCTCCTCGTGGCCACCCATGGGTAACTGGGTACCTTGCGGTCCCAGGCTAAATCTGTGGGGGATCTCGGAGCAGCAGGAGGCCCTAGAAGTACGGAGTTATGGCCCACCAGCGTTTGGACACGCTCTGGCTTCGTACCAACTCCTGCCCCCTAGCCACCCTGGGGTAATGGGGCGGCTCGGGGGAGGTGGGCCTTGCCAGTCCTCCTCCCCCCAGAATGACCCTCTGGCAACGTCTTGAATAAATGGAAATGGTGGGGGGAGGGGTGTTGTCCCTCCCACCCAGCAAGTAAGGAGGGCTGTGGGTCCCGCTGGGAGGGCAAATGTCGGGGTGCAGGATTGGAACGTGAGTTACTCGTCCCGCCTGCGCCCCGGCAGGCGCCAACCCACCATGAAGCTTGTGGGGGAAAGCCCTCGGGAACCCCACAGGTGGATAGGCGGTCCCACAGCCTGCCGACCCCCTTTATTTGGGGCTGTGTTGGCGGGGGCGGCAGAGGTGGCGTGCACCCGGAGTGACCACCCGAGGCTTAACCTCAGGCGTGCTTTCCGGGTAGGCGCTTGGAACATCTGGTCCTTGCGGCAGGATGAGCGGTTACCTCTGCTATCACGGGAATTGAAGCGACTGGGAGTTGAGGTGGCTGCCCTCTCAGAGGTGAGAAGACCTGGTAGCGGCACAATCAGTGTGGGTGGTTACACCTACTACTGGTCGGGCCGTAGCGATGGTCACCACCTCCAGGGTGTAGCCATAGCCATCTCCAGTCGACTTCAGCCCGCAGTAGTCGAGGTGACACCGGTTGATGAGCGTATCATGGCATTGAGACTGAAGCATGCTTTTGGCTTCTTGTCTCTTATTGCTGTATACGCTCCTACCGATGTATATAAAACTGATGTGAAAGAGGCGTTCTACGCCAAACTCGCATCTGTGGCAGACGATTGCCCCCGGCGAGACATTCGCATTGTTCTGGGCGACTTCAATGCGGTATCCGGCTTTGACCGAGCTGGCTACGAGATGTCTGTCGGCCCCCATGGCTCGGGAGCTGATCCCAGCAGCGAGAATAGCCTCCTTCTCCGGGACTTTGCTAGGTCCCAGAAAATGAGGATCTCTGGCTCCTGGTACCAGCGCTCCAACCCGCATCGCTGGACTTGGTACAGTGATACGGGTAATGTGGCCAAGGAGATCGACCACATTCTTGTCAGCACGCGATGGAGGATCCTTCAGAACTGCAGGGTTTACCGGAGTGCTGAGTTCTGTGGCACCGACCATAGGCTGCTTGTGGCTACCCTGCGGGTCCACTTCAAAACTCCCCGTCCCTCCAGTGGCCACCCTAAGGTGTTTCACTTGGACAGACTAAGGGAGGAGGAGTGTGCCCGTGGGTTCGCCACGGCAGTCTCTGACCGACTCACAGAAACCAGCAACCTGACGGACCCAGTTGCTCTGTGGGAGTCCTTCAAGCGCGTAACACTCGAAGCAGCTCAGGAGTCCATTGGCGTACGCCCAAGGACAAGGCAGAATACCATCTCCCTGGAGACATTAGAGGCCACTGAAGCGTGTCGCAAGGCTCGGCTGAATGGGAATCAAGTCTTGCGTCGTTCCATGGTGCGTAGGGCTCGGACACTGCTGAGAAGGGACAAGGAACAGTCTATCAGGAATCTTGCTGAGGAGGTCGAAGGCCATTTCTTGGTAAATGACCTTCGCCCTGCCTACCAAGCCCTGAGAAAACTGAACCCTAAGCCCTCCTCACAGATGACTGCAGTCCGATCAGCGGATGGACGGATCATCTCAGATCATGTTGGGGTTCGTGAACATTGGGCTGAGTATTTTGAACAGTTGTACCAGGTGGACCCTCCAACAGTTAGCTTGGATGCAAGCGATGTCGCAGTGCCTGTGCCGGACCCACCCATCAGCGAGGAACCTCCTACCCTAACAGAGGTTAGGCTGGCGATTTCCAAGCTGAAGAGTGGGAAAGCTGCAGGCATATGTGATATCCCTGCTGAACTGCTAAAGGCTGGGGGTGAACCTATGGCTCGGGGCCTGCATACAGTCCTGACTGCCATTTGGCAGTCTGGTACCATTCCCCCTGACCTGCTGAGGGGCGTGGTCATCCCTCTCTGGAAGGGGAAAGGGGATCGATGGGACTGTAGCAACTACCGTGGCATTACACTGCTCAGCATACCAGGCAAGGTTCTCGCCCACATTCTTCTGAAACGAATCCGCAACCACCTACTGAGGCACCAGAGACCGGAGCAGTCTGGATTTATTCCTGGTAAGTCCACAATAGACTGTATACTAGCGCTTCGAGTAATTGTGGAACGCCGTCGTGAGTTTGGTCGTGGGTTGCTCGCAGCCTACATCGACCTCAAGAAGGCGTTTGACTCGGTGCATCGGGAATCGCTATGGGAGATCCTGAGGCTCAGAGGAATTCCGACACAGATTATTGGCCTGATAGCAAGCCTCTATACTGGTACTGAAAGTGCTGTAAAGTGTGGTGGGGGTATGTCGAACTTCTTCCCTGTTAATTCAGGGGTGAGGCAAGGCTGTGTCCTTGCACCCACACTTTTCAACACTTGTATGGACTGGATAATGGGCAGAGCTACTAGCCAAAGTCAGTGCGGAGCAACACTAGGCAATATTAAGGTCTCGGACCTTGACTTTGCCGACGATGTTGCCATCCTATCTGAGTCCTTGGAGTCACTTGTGGCGGCTCTGATGCATTTAGCAATGAGGCGAAGCCCCTAGACCTAGAGGTCTCCTGGACCAAGACCAAGATTCAGGACTTTGGGGGCCTGTTAGGGGAACCCGTTCAGTCGATCCATGCTTGCGGCGAGGACGTTGAAGTCACAGAAAGTTTTACATACCTTGGTAGCGTAGTCCATATCTCTGGGTTGTCAGACCAGGAAGTCAGTAGACGGATTGGTCTGGCAACAGGAGCCATGAACTCGATCAACAAGAGCGTTTGGAGATGTCGGTACCTATGCAGAAGGACCAAGCTATGTGTCTTCAAGGCCTTGATACTTCCAGTTTTGCTCTATGGAAGCGAAACCTGGACGCTATCCAGTGCCTTGGAGTCTCGCCTTGATGCCTTTTGTAACAAGTCCCTTCGTCGGATCATGGGGTACAGTTGGCAGGACCACGTGTCCAACCGGCGGTTACACCGTGAGACTGGCATGGGACCTGTTACTTGCATAATCCGGGATCGCCAACTCAGGCTATATGGCCACCTAGCTCGCCTCCCTATGGACGACCCTGCCCATCAGGTTGTCTCTCTGCGAGACAACCCTGGGTGGAGGAGACCTGTGGGACGTCCTAGGAGATCATGGCTTGGGCAGCTCGACGAGACCTGTCGCGAGGAAGTAGAGATGGGCCGTGTGCCTGCCTGGAGACTCGCCTCGAGGGATCCTCGTGGCTGGAAGCGAAGGGTGGATGCGGCCATGCGCCCCCGTCGGCGTTAGCCCCTTGATGATGATGATACATATGGTTCAATTATTTTTTTCATCCAATGGAACTAGATTTTCTAGATTTGAGCCTTATTCTTCCTTTGCACCTGGGTTAGAAAAATAGAGTCAGGATAAAATTTGCCTCTTCACTTACTTTTTCCTTATGAAAAGAAAATTGAATTAATAATCTGTACTGAAATAACATATTAACAAAAAAAAAAAAGTAAAAGAAATATAGCACATGTAGAAACCTTAAATTCTAAAAGACACTTGTATGTATAAAAATACAAAGACACACTAATAGTAATGTTAATATGCAACAGAAACTAAGTTACAATATTTACATGACCGAAACTCATAATAACTGACAGGCATATACACATACACATTTAAATCAATTTCATTGTAAACTAGCCATCCTCTCTTGCCGAGAAACCTTACTCATAACTACAAAATGGTCCTATTTGTAGTCACGTGCTGTTGGCTGAAGGTTTTTCATGGCAGTTGATACTACCTCCATATCACCTTGAATCAGAATTCCTTTTTCATGAGTACTTCAGAATATGATCTCCACTTTTGATTCACAATACTGCACTTGCAAGAATTATATAAATAAATGAATATATATATATATGTGTGTGTGTGTGTGTGTGTGTGTGTGTGTGTGTGTGTGTGTGTGTGTGTGTGTGTGTGTGTGTGTGTGTGTATGTATGTATATTTATATTCATAAATATATTTATAAATATGTATACATATATATGTGTATATATATATATATATATATATATATATATATATATATATATATATATACACATACACTTTTGTTTGTTTGTTTTTGTTACAAAATCTGTTACAAAACAGCGGCAAGTCGAGGCAAGAAATCATGGAAGGCAGGTGATACCGCTTGCCATTCTGCTGATGTCGTTAGCACTTTTCTTTCAGCACTACCCTGTGTAAAAAATAACAATATCTTGATTAACATGATGGTATTATACTGATAAACTGCTTATTCATAATTACACATTTAAATATTATCAATATATACCTGTATAGTATATGTAGTCATTAGGGTTTGGCCCCATATGTATGTCAAATAATCCTATAAGCATCAAACATTTGATTCGGGAAATAGGCGGTAGCACTAGTCTAGAATTTTTAATCAATTTTAATGGAGTGACAGACAATCGCTGGTCGGGTGGAATTGCTTTACAGATTTAAGTGTCTTATTTTTTGGTAAGTGAAGCTACCATTTTAAGGAGTTCTGTGAAATATGCAGTCAACATTCTGTGACTGTCTTTAACGCAAAGTTCATTTAGGAGGTTTTTGTATACAATACACTATGGTCTTTTCTGTCCATCCCCTTCCTTGCCCACAGTCATTTTTTTTTTCTTCTTCTTCCTCTGAAAGGCTATGGCACTCCGAGTCGAGGCCACAACAGCCGAAAGGAGCCCATAAATTCATCTTCGGTTGAAAGTACCATTATGTGAACACTAGACTGAGACGATTGTTCTCTTTGGGGGCGCTGTAGTGTGACCTATCCCCCTTTGTAGCTGACCAGACTTTAGCGTTCTTATCTGGGGATCACGGGATAGACAAGACTAGTGTGACCATTGCTTAAACCAGTCCTCCAATTAGGCTAATAAAGCCCGCTCGATCAGCCAAACCTATATTCGATGTAATCCAGTGATATTATGGATGATATATTGGCTGCAATAAACAGAGAAAGATATTTCAAAAATATTGTCAATAAATTACATATATTTAAAGCCATTAAAAATATGAATTCACGCCCTAACATGCAGGAGAATATAACTTGTAATCCAGGTGTTTCATGTACTGTATATATTGTTATGATAATGATGGTGATCTACCCATCTATCTATCACCCTTAATGCTGAAACTCGTTGATTGCGAACTCGGCTTCAGCACTGATATTTACTCCTAATTGTAGCAATCGTTCATAAGTGGAAGTGACTATCGGTGAAATCAAGAAATCAACACTATCAACATTCTTATTCTCTTTATCGTTATCAGAAACAAATGACTTACAACATTTGTTCAGGAGCAGTTACAAATAATAAAAATGACATATTCCTCGGAAAGGATAATTCGGATTATCACATTTTACTCTTTATTGCTACCCACTTATCCCCGACATCTGCAGAAACTTAGGATAATAAAACAGCTAATGAGGAAAATTACTTATATTTTTATGAAAACTTTTAAACCTGTCACTATATAGGAGAGAAAGAAGCTGGATGTCAATTTCCAAAATTCAGAATACGAAAAAGGAAAGGACCATTTTTTTAAGGGAAAAAGTATGAGAGGAGTCAGCCTGGCGAGTGATTCTATGTCAGCTTTTACGAGGCTTAAAGGCCGACGTTTCAGTAGCGCAGTAGTCGGAGAGATACTTGTGAAAGACAAAGAACCAAAAACACTGTGAAGA
>NC_051393.1:42766518-42774018 GCF_015228065.2 Penaeus monodon
GATTAATTCTTCGTAAATATTTCCCACCACTTTAGGATACACTTTTCACAGCCGCTTCGCTTTTCCAGAAGTCAGCCTATTCCGAGGTTTCTTTACATTAAAGGACCTTCAAATCAAACATCTTGCAATAAGAGTTAAATTTTTCTTGTGCTTCAGCGGGAAAATGTAGAGAAAGGTGGTTTCCTTTAGGGATGGTTCACAATTTTCAACATTTTCACAAGCGTATAAACCATACGCTGGAGGAAGAAGGGGGAAGGGACGAGTGTACGCTTTTCAAAATGAAGAAAATGTCGATCGGTTTTTGATAGATCCTGTATAATCCACAGCCACTAGTGAAGCACGTGGGCAATACATATGGTGCTTACACGCAAATTACAATCAACACTTCCATGGGTTTGTCTCACTTCTGACAAGCAACTTTTTCTGTACACTTTTTGAGGGGGGAAGCATATAAAAATGAACACAGAAACCATAAATCAGCTTGAAAAAAAGTTTATAAAATTTACTCTGAAATAAACATTAGAAAATATATGTGAAATAACGTAAATCGCCCTACTTTTACTTATATTTTAGGAATTTCCATCAATATAGGCTTTCCTGCCAGGATAAAAGAAACGTTTATAATAATTTCCAGTACAGTATAACATATATACTCTAATAACGGAGACCTTGGAAGAAAATGAGGAGCAGCTACGAAGACATAATATTCTCACCCCCGGAGAAAATATATATCCCCTCCCCCCTTGTAGAATGTAGAACAGGGCAACAATGCGTACATCTGATAATACGTATTCTTGCGGGAAACTGAGCATGAGTTGAGATTACCTGAAGATTACGTCGGCGTGGCCCTGGTGGAAGCGGTGATGCACTGTAACTCCTCCCCTACAAGGGTAGCAATTCAAGGGTGGTGTGCTAGAAGGGATGCAATAACCCTGCCTTACCTTCGCTTGCTGCATTTACAAGTTGGAAGGATTTGGAATAGAGCACTGAAACGATGCATTCTTTGTAACTAGTGCACAACCATGTTTTCGACAGCAATAATTGGAAAGTATTGTCGATTAGGCTTTACAGGGAATCAGTTTAGGAGAATTATAGAGGCAAAGAGTGTACAACCTGTTAGTAACTACCCATGAATATATGATTCACGACCCTTAGCCGCGAGTGCATAGCACCATTCCTCATCGGTATCCAATTCTTCGCTGTGCAAGATTTTTCTGTTAATTTTTTTTTTACCTACTTGGTGTTTTTCATATAAAATGGTCATAAGCATTTTTGTTTCTGCAATACTTTAGAATTCATTAACAATACTTTATATACTAATATAAATGAAAGTTACATATGCGTAGTAATAAACTTAAAGCATACCATACCACATTTTTCTGGGTTTGATGCTACTTAAAAAGAATTATACACAAATTACCAAGGCATATATATATATATATATATATATATATATATATAGATATATATTTATATATATATATATATATATATATATATATATGTATATATATATATATTTATATATATATATATATTTATATATTTATATAGATATATATATTTATATATATATATATATATATTTTTTTTTTTTTTTTTTTTACCACATACCAGTTCCCACAATATGTATCTTTACCATACTGAAAGGTTCTTAAACATGCTTGTTTTATTTTTGGCTATGCTACATGTAATGTCGATGAAAGCGTACGTTGTTTTTGTTCTGGATTAAAGGTTACTTAGATAACATGGAGGTGTAGCATACTGCGTATTATTTGCTTTGGTCCTTTTCTTTTTTTTGGGGGGGGGGGGAGGAGATTATTTCAGTACTATTTTGATTGCCTTTGTAAGGTTATGTTAATGAGGAACCCAATGAGGCCACCCGTGATGCGGGAGACTTCAGGCTTAGGGCCCAAGGAAAGGGGGCGAGGGGACTCAGCTGAACACTAAGAACTCACACAACCTGACAAGCCAAACTATTCCCTGAAATGGAGGCCTACCAGGAGCGTGGCCAATATGAAGAAGATACGTGATAAACAAAATACAAAATCCTAAAATGAGTAGACACAATGTGCAGAAAGCATCAAAGTAAAACAAGTTCAAGACTTTAAAATGACAAATGCTAGAAAGGCTTAAAACAGTATAGCTTGCCAGGAGGGCTTAAAACAGTATAGCTTGCCAGAAGGGCTTAAAACAGGAAGAAAAAAAACATCTAAACTAAAATACGTAAAGGTGAAATGAGGAAAAGATTAAAGGTAAAAATACAAGAGAAAGGCCAAAGGTCAAGTAAAAGGATAAGGAATTAATAAAAGAAACGAGTGAAGGGGCAATATATAAGTAACAAAATTCAAAGTAAGTAAGAAGTAGAGGTAAAAAAAACACACAAGGTTCAGAGTAAAACAATGTAAAAGAATACAATAACACGTCCAGCATGATACACCCAGGCATGCAAAGGAGGCAGTGCCTTGTTTCCAGCATCCGTGGTGTAAAATCCAGACAGCTAAATCCAAAGGGTAGTCATAACAGTCAGAGTATCCACTTCATTTATTAAGCTGACTCCCGCGGGAGGAAGCGTAGCAGTAAAAACAATAAAATAATAGATAGGAAATGTTACACTAAAAGACAAAAGATAAAAAGATAAAACCACAAATAAACCCAACAAAAGTTTAAAGTAAATAATTAAGAAAAATATAATTATCATAAGAATACGTAAAACGATCTGCTGCGATTCAATAATAGAAATAGTTAAATCAGAAACTTTCTCCCTTTGTGAAAGACATTAAAATGATGTTCATGCTTAAAAAAAAAAATAAATAAAATAAATAAATAAATAAATAAATAAAAATGGATAAAAAGAAATGCTTTAAAAAAATAATAAAATAAAAATAAAAATGGATAAAAAGAAATTAAAAATACATTCGCAGTAGATGTGAATGTCCGTTATCTGCACATCATCATGTGGATGTTTTTAAACTATATAACGAAACGAAAGAGGTCAATTGAAGTTTTATTCAAAATATATGCTAAAAGCTGAAAATCGGCGTGATCTACATATAAAAAGAGCCAGCGTAATACAGAAGCAAAAAGAAACGTAGAAATCTGGCTAGCAGAGGGGAGAGGTTCGCCTGTGCTGTACTCGCCCTTTGGATTACGGTAGGATGCTGGGTGGGAGAGGGGAAGGGGAGAATAGGGTTAAAGGTAGAAAGCAGAGAAACGGGGAAAATGAACGAAAGGGGACGAATTAGCGTAGAAGTAGAAGGAAACGAAGAAACAAGAAGAGGGTGCGAAAAAGAGGGGTACGAGGGAAAATGCGGCAGGATACGGGGCATGATAGGGATAGGAAGGAGGCAGAATGAGGTAGGAAAAGATACAAAAGGTAGAACAAGCAGTCAAAACGAACAGAAGAGGGAGAAACTAGTGCAGACGTAGAGAGGAGGAAAAAAGCGAGGGGACAGAAAGAGGGGTGCAAGGGGAAATGCAACAGGATGCAAGGTAAGATGGAGGCAGGATAGGATGGGAAAACAAGAACATAGAACAAGCAGAGAAAACAAATGGAGGGGGGGTGAAGTAAGTAGAGGAGTAAGGGGGAGTGAGAAGACGAAAGAATGAGACGAAAGGGCGAACAAAAGTACGAGAGGAAAAGAAGGTTATCACCATGTGAACGAGTGAACGAGCGAACGAGCGAATGACCGTTTCCGCCCATCTTCAAGTCGTTCGGGTAAACCTGCGTCTACATTCACGGTACTTTTCGGCAGGTAGAGATATACAGGTTCCTGGGGGTGACACTTTGCAGGACCTTAGCCTCTTCATCCGCTTACTTCTGTACCCTCGACACAGGTTATTTACCGCTGACCCATACGTGCTCGTGATCTGACCTCCTCATTCCGGTACTACGAAATGTAGCGTGGTTAGTTTAGCTTTTTTCATAGATTAGCTTAGCCGAAGTGTGTTTAGTGTTATACGTTGAGTTGCGTTTAATGTTATGCGTCTCTTGCTGTGTTACTTGTGTCGCATTACATGTTTTACGTCTCTTGCTGTGTTACTTGTGTCGCATTACATGTTTTACGTGTCATCTATTTGTTCAGTGTCAATCATTGTTTTATGTATCACGTGTTTGTTCAATGTTTAACGTGTTACATGTCATGTGTTTGTTTAGTGTTTAACATTGTGTCACGTGTTTTAATGTTCAAAGTTGTGTTGCGTGTCACGTGTTTGTGTTTAACGTTGTGTTGCGTGTTTTTGTAGTATTGTGTTCCCAAAGCTTCTTTGTATTTTTTGTATTATTCCTTGTATTACACGTTAATATTCTGTTATTTGTCACGTTTGTAATATATCAGACGCAATAAACCTAATATTTGTGTTTATATAATCTTTCTGATACTAATAAAGCCTCCAGAGAGCACAATACCAGACTTCCTTATCGTTCGAAACCTTGAAAGTCTCGTGATGGACAATACCAGACTTCCTGATCGTTCGAGACCTTGAAAGTCTCGTGATGGTAGAGAGAACAAATGGTAAAGATATTGTCAAAAATGTGGAGTAACTTTACAGTAATGTATATGTTACTGAGTTTTGGGAGTCACTGCAGCAGCAATAAAACAATGGTGCCTGTACGGGGGAATATAGTGACAATGTTAATTCACTAATTACCTAACCTATAAGAGTACACACCGACGAACTGTCAGTATGTTATGGACCGTAGCTAGGCGTGAGTATTGTTGCACTTTACATGCCGCTCGTTACATGCAAACCCCGTTAATAAGTGTCTACTTGTTACACGTCTACTTATTCATCACATGTACTTGTCTGCACATTACAGAAAGTTGTAAAGGTGTGCTGCTCATCACAGGTTTGTGTATTCCGTGTATTTGTTGCATGGTGTAATTCGTGTATGTATCTATGCATCTATTCTGTGTATCATTTTCCAGGGTAACGCAACGTTCCGTGTCATTAGTGCAAACGATGTATTTGTTTCGTAACGTAAATGTGTCATTGTAAGTGTCGAGCTGCGTCACCTGTGTGCCGATTAAGTGTGTAAGGTGTATCTTACGCTCCGCTAATTAATTTCTGTAATTAGTGATTTGTCACTTTGACGATAATCAAGTATGCCATTACGTAACAAAACATACAAAGACCGCGACTATTAATAGTGTCGCCATTGATGCGTGTGACGCACGTGAACAGAGTGGTAGCGATGAAAGGCGTGCTTCTGCTTACGGTCCGGCAGGATCCGCCAGAAGAGTACGTTTTGTGGATGATGCGTGTAGTGCGTCGGACGTGCATGATGCACAAGAATTACCCTTAGCTATTTAGTATTGCAGTTATCGGTCCGTATGTGCTTGTGTTTACTTAACACATGTATGCACATTTGTGTTTGTGCATATTTGTTCCCGTACATTATTTTATATACTGTAATGTTTTGCTGTTACGGTTTTAATGTTATTGCATTAATCTGTTCTTATATTTAGTGTGTGACTCCATGAGTTGTATGTACTGTGTATAAGACTTTTCAAATGCTTTTATGCAAGTTTGAGCATGCTGCTTGTGCCAGGACAATATATGCTTGGTGCTTGCTATGCACAGTGAAAGGTGCTATAGGAGTATCGGGAGTTGTGTGAATGCGAGGTAGAGCACGGGTTTGGTGCATGACCTAACACCTGTTATTTATCCCCAGAGATCTATGGGGTATGGCTGGTCTGCATGTAACTGCTTGACGCTCGTATGCTCGTCCCTGTCTTGATGCTTAAGTAGCATCAAGACAGGCGTTTTGGTGTGGAACCACATGTTTAATTCTGTAATCCTCGGATGTCCTTGGAAGTGTACTTTTACCTTAGTGTTTACCGTTGTGTTATGTGTCACGCATTTTAGTGTTTACCGATGTGTTACGTTTCAAGTTTTTTTTTTTTTTTTTTTTTTTTTTAAGTATTGTGTTCGACAAAGTTTTTTGATTGTATTCTTGACTTTATCTTTGTGTTCAATGTCTCGTCACATTTAGCATATCTTAAGCAAATAAATCTAATAACTCGACGGTTGGGTTTGCTAATCTTTCGTACTAATAAAGCCTCCAGAGAACACAACACCAGACTCCTGTGGCAGCGGGAACTAATCATAGATATTCTTAAAAAAAAAAAAAAAAAAAAAAAAAGTAATAATAATACTTTTACAGTAAGTTGCTACTTTGTGTTGGGAGTCACTACAGGGGAAAGGACCGGGGGGGGAGGGTGAAAACCTTACATCTTAATTTGGGATAGGCTAAAATGCTTCTCAGTCGAAATAATGCAATGTATTCTGCCAAACTCCTCCTCAGTCGAGATAATGCAATGTATTCTGCCAAACTCCTCCTCAGTCGAGATAATGCAATGTATTCTGCCAAACTCCTTCTCAGTCGAGATAATGCAATGTATTCTGCCAAACTCCTAGTTATAGTATGAATATACAGCACCGATTGTTATTCTACGTTCTGATTGTTCAGTTAACACTAAAGAGAGGGATACGTGGATAAAACAAGTATGTTTAAAAGATACACTGGAGGGAAGGGCGGATGAAGAAAAAAAAACAAAAAAACTGAGAAGTAACATAAAATGATAGCCTGTTAACAATCGGACTATTTCATTAACCTTTAAAAATATCAAAACTAAGTACATTTATACGAAAAAAATAAAAGGGTGTGAATGGCAGTCGTGCATAACGTAGATAAATCATAATAATAATTATAAAAAGTAAAAACACTCGACTCCTGAACCGGAAGGGAAATTGTCTCTTTACTCTCTTTTTGTTAATGTGTGTGTGATAATTTTTTCTACGCCAAACGACAGAATTTGTGTAGAGACTTATCTACATTACCTCTTTTTTCTTTCTTTATGCTTTTTTCATTGGTTTAATTATTCGCATTTGACAAGCTTGTTAGTACTTATTGATTTTCAAGTGCAAGGCTTCATTTCGTTACAATTATGTATTAATTATCTGTTTTGCACGTAATAATTTACGTTCGTGCATTAAAAAGGCAGCAGAAAAGAATGTCTATTTTAGAAACGTAAAATATAAAGCATTGTGTTATATCTGGCCGCACAACGCAGTTACGCCCCCACATTGTTAAATAAAGCGCAACAGTTGGCTTTTTTTATATAAAAAAAAATGCAAATTCCCCCACGCATATTATGATTGGAAAATAATGCAACATAAATGCAGCATAACCTTTAGAGGCTCTTTTGTATTACTACTTATACGGACTCGTTGCGCATTCAGTGACGCCATACTTTAATCTGGTTTTCAATTAATTTGTTTCTGTAATGCGATTAGCATGAAAACTTTATAAATTCCATTTACCATTTCTATTGCGTAAGCTGAAATGATTCGGTTTACAATTATTGATAAGGAAATAGTAAGTGTATGTAATACACCAAACGTATCTATTTAAATTCTCAAAAACCCACAACATTAAAGATTAGCTTTCTAACGAAGAACATTCACATATCAGTGTGCATAAGGTGTGTAACAACT
>NC_051393.1:42796518-42801518 GCF_015228065.2 Penaeus monodon
ACTGTGCGTGTGATAAGATTGCGTTTGAGGCTGCTGATGAAGCTGATAAGTCTCGATTCAAAGATACGATGGGACGGACAGTGTCGACGCAGAGGTAATCGAACCACACAAGTCATGATTCATGACCTGTTCATATAATGAAATTTTAAGAGTCCCGGATCGTCGCAAAGGCATCATCTTTATTTATTAATCAGTGACAAAGCTGACATTGTGAATCACATTATACTTACACAGTGAAATGCTCTGCGCCACGGCCGAAAGTCTCACACCAAATAGATCACGACTCAAAAAAATGTAGGATAAAACGAATAACAATAGTGAAAAAATAACAGTAACTGATTGCCTACACAACTTTCAGTTATAGGAAATAAGCATCAAGTTATCCCCTAGTCACACGGACCACCATTTTATAGTCGTCAGTTTAAGTGAGGGCATAACTTAACGTTTTATGATGTATGATGAATAATGGCAAGTCAGCATGGGCAGACAGCCTGTCTAGTGAAATAAAGAAGTTTCCTATGAGATGGAATACTGTTTTTCTTGAAGTTGTTAATGTGTTTTTTTTATGTCATACAAAAGATCTAAACCAGTGAGGACGTTCACCAGAATATCAAAAATAATAAACTGGAAACTTATTTAGCAGTTTGGTAATATTCACCTCATACCTTGCCAGTCATATTTTTTATTCCTTTCGAATGCTCGCGCTCACTGAAAATGGATTTATTATATCGGATATGAATGGAACAGAGAGCTTGACGTAAATGTAAACTCAAATTTAGAATATATGAATAAGCAAACACAATTTCTGGGTTGTGCTGAATGTCCCGCAATCCCATAAAGTAAAGTAAAGTAATTTTATTATGAACACTAGTAAATAGATATAATGACGTTATTGTCAGGTTTCACAAAGAGCTTCGTAACCATGATATGGATAAGATTAACACGAATAACACAAGAACTAAGTAGGGTTGATAGCGAGAGTTTTCAAATTCGAGAAAACTTTAAAAAGAGAAATAATAATAAATAAATAGATAAATAAACAATAAATAAATAAATAAATAAATTGATAATTAAACTGCGTGCGTGTTTATTTGTGTAATATAGAACTTCATTTCCTCCCCAAATTCTAGCCATGCGAATGATTTTCAAATATGGTCCTATTGCTATTCTGTCCATATATCGTTCATTATTGAGAAAACTATAATAATTCAGGGAATAATGAAATTCTCTCACTTGGAAAATGTATTGTCTGAACATCTTTAAAATTTCGTCGTTTATAATAAAAACATAGAGACCAATTAATGTCCTCTTTTCGAAAGAAAATTATTGAGAACCATGTTGGATTCTGTCAGGAAATTGAATTCTCAGAAATTGTTACAGGTAACTGCTTGGCACTGCTCGGTATATATGATTCACGTATAAATATACAAATATATACATATGTATATATATATATATATATATATATATATATATATATATATATATATGTATATATATGTGTGCATACATATAGTTATATATATGTATATATAACATATATATGTGTCTATACACATATATTTATATGTTCATACTCACACACACACATACACAAACACACACACACACACACACACACACACACACACACACACACACACACACACACACACACACACACACACACACACACACACACATACACACACACACAAGAGAGAGAGAGAGAGAGAGAGAGAGAGAGAGAGCAAGCATTTGATATCACTGTACGAAGTCATATTATTATTACTATTGTAGTAGCAGTAACAGAAGTAATAATATTGCCGTTATGTAATCACATTATTAAAATCATTATAATTGTAATTATAATGGCGCTTATTATTAATATACCTATAATCTTTAATATTGTTGTTATTATTATTACTATCATTTTCACAATTACTGTTACTATTACCATCATCATCATCATCATCATCATCATCATCATCATCATCATCATCATCATCATCATCATCATCATCACATCATCATCATTATATTGTCTTTAGTAGAACAAGGAAAGTACCAACAAGTTTATTTTTCCCAATGCAAGGAGAGGTGCCCAGGGATCGCGTTGTGCTATTTTCCGTCATTGTATAAACTCCGCCCGCCCAGACGTGAAATTCGTTACTAGAGACTAACTTAGAGTTCATTGTGCCTATTGCCGTGCTTGTATTTTGCAACGGAAATGTGTTAAAGATGTTTCAAAACCAATCTGTATCTCGAAATCAAAAAAAACAAGCCATGCATGGACATGGAGATTATTTTCGTTTTTGATAATCATTGAAAATAACTTTTCTTCTCAAACAATAGATTGTCTCAGTTCATTTCTTCGATTCTGTTTATGACCAATAGCATGTGTATTTATGTGTGAGCCTGTGACATGGTTTTGATATCAATGAATATTGTGCATTCTAAGAGAAATCTTGTTAAGTGAATGAAGTTGAATAACCATGCTAATGAAAAGAAAGAAAGAAAAAGAAACAGAAAAAGAAAGAATATATATATATATATATATATATATATATATTTTTTTTTTTTTTTTTTTTTTTTTTTTTTTTTTTTTTCATAACTGTAATGCCGGTAAACAAGAAAATTTGTCCCAAGAAAAAGAACACCAGTTTCTTATGTATGCTTACATTCAGATTCTAAAAATAATGTCAGATTTTCTGTATCACCCACAGTTTCTCTGTTCCACGATACTCTACTCCCCTCATTTCGTGTTACATGCCGTTACGCTGTTGAAATTTGAAGCTAACGGTTTAAGTAAGACGCATAATTAAGATTTCTATGAATTGAATTAACCTTTTAAAATCATAAATCTTTCTGAGTGAAAACATAAACATGACACACATTAACCACACCGCTGCAACACTGAGTCATTGTAGTGTAGTGACACCAGCACTTTGGTGACTGACACGTGTTGGTGACAGCGTGCTGTAAGTAAATCCAACTTGAAAATACCGAGCGAGGCTAGCATACCTCTGTTAATAATGTTCTTGAAGTGTAGGCGTGAACATTCTAGCAATCAATATCTTTGTCTACAGATGCGTTTTGCGTTTTGTTTGAACTTGCTTGCGCAGAATATACTTCTGTGATACTCTACAGTACCTTACTAAGTCCACATATCCCATTCACCATTATAATTTCCAAATTGTTTTAGATATTTTTGTGGTGAAGTAACTTTCACATCACAAAAATGCCATGCCATACCACTGCTTTAAAAATTACAATAAGCATTAATTTGGGCGGTCAAATGGGTGATTAGGAAAAAAAACTGGGCCCCTCATGTGTTTTGTGAACCTGTGTCAGACTTCTTACTGCATAGGGCAAAATATACCTTTGGTCATCCCTATGATTTGGGGAGCCCAAATTTCACACTTCAGTTTGCTACTTCTGCATGACCAATATGTTTGGTATAACATAAGAATCCAAGCATACTGTAAGATATCCAGATTTACCATCTGTTATGAGATCTGCACTTCAGTGTCAAGACTTACCTGTACCTGACTCTTCAAAAGAGTAAATGACGATGGGTCAAGTGATGAGATTGTGCACAAAGAGACAGAAGACACGAACCAAACATTTGAGCCTAACTGTTCTTCAAGTGAACCACATTTGTTTAGTCATGGGTGATCTGAGCTGATTATGTTTGCGATTTAAACTTGTCAAAAAGCAAGCTGAACTTCTCGGATGTAGTTTAAAGAGCTGTAGTATCAGCCTGCTTTGCGAATTTATGGAATACAGTAGTAAGATTAACATATGACCCCTCAGAGAAACTATGTCTGACAAGAACAATCTGTTAACATGTTAGTAAGAAGTACTATCATGTCCACATACTTCGCGTACTTTAGTTTGTGGAACAGAATTCTTCATTGATTTTATTGACCAGTATAATCGGACGATACGTGCAAATTGCACAGCAAGAATGAAACTAATATCATTTTACTCCATCAAGGAAACTCAAAAAATAAGAGCTGACCAATTTCTGTACTTTATCAACTCTCTTGAGAACCAAATGAGAAACGGGTAGCAAGAGAGGGGTGTGTGGATGTGTGAAAGAGAGAGAAAGAGATGTGAGAGTGAGAGTGAGAGAGAGAGAGAGAGAGAGAGAGAGAGAGAGAGAGAGAGAGAGAGAGAGAGAGAGAGAGAGAGAGATGTAAGTGAGTGAGATGTGAATGAGAGAGAGATGTGAGCGAGAGTGAGAGATAGAGAATGTGAGAAAGTGAGAGAGAGAGAGAGAGAGAGAGAGAGAGAGAGAGAGAGAAGCAGAAAAAAGAGAAAGAATGAGAGAGAAACTAACAGAGATAGGGAAAGAGTGTGAGTATCTGGACAAGTGTTGAGTGGTCACTCATGCTGTTATGCACTAGTTGCTGTGGAATGAGGTGTTCGCTAGTTTTTCCCTAACTCACCAGTCTCCGTGCTAGTACAGTGGTAACGTGTCGGCCTGTCATCCGAGGAGTCGGAAGTTGCAACTGTCGCCTGGAGGTTACTGCTGTGGCTGGGCACCACGGCGGGTAAGGACTAGGTTCAGCCGAGTCAGCAACAGCTGACACACGTGAGCGAGTCGGCATTAGTCGACACAGGCCGGGCTCCCCTCATAGACATAGCCCGGGCGAGGCTAAGCTTTGCATATCGGACTTATCCTTATCCTAACTCACCCTATGCCTGGCAGTGCATTCAGCAGCCAATCAGCGTTTAAGACGACCAGTGGCGTCATTAACCAAACTCCAAATTCATGGGCTTCCATATCTACAACAGACGACTGTAATTATTATTGTTACTATAATCAGTACTACTATTCTTGTCTTTATTGTTATTGTTCCCACATTCACTACTATTAGTAGTAATTTAACTTTGTCAGCATTTTCATCTTCATAATTGCTGCCATTATTATTATAATTGTTATTATTATTATTATTATTATTATTATTATTATTATTATTATTATCATTATTATTATTTATCATTATTGTTAA
>NC_051393.1:42841518-42844018 GCF_015228065.2 Penaeus monodon
AAAGAAACAAAAAGAGAAATGCATTGCTTCGCGAAGTACAAACGGATATTCAAAGAAAATTTCAACAAGGATAAGGAACAAAGAAACCCACCACAAGAGGCGATCCAAATTCAAATAATATATCCAACCAAAATATGGGAATGTGGGCCATACCTCACTGGCCAGCACTTATATCAAAAGAGACAGCTGTTAGGTTACAAAACCTATCCTTGGGTCCGTTCTAAGTCTTTAACGAAAATATTGTTCCTAAAAGAATGCGTCTTATCGAAGAGAAAGTATCGAATTTTTGATTGGTGAAATCATTATCACAGAAATCCTTTAAGCTTTAAAAACGTTGGAGAAATTACTGATTTCTTTTTTGTATGTTTGCGCACGGCAAAGTTGGATAAAGATAATTAGCGACGTAACTTAATTAACGAAAAACGAAGTCTTTAGAAAAAAAAAATTAAAGCAAGTTTCATGTATTTTCCCCTTCCATATTGGAGTTCATGGTAAGAGCAAGATCATTCAGTGTCAGGAAAGAAAGCATTACACACTAAAAGGTCCACAAGCCATAAAGAAAAAAATAAGTCTTCTACATACCAAAGCAAAATCGTATGGGAGTATTAGGTATGGACAAAAGATGGTTGATTCAAATACCTGCATATATAAATTAACAATAACCGGGCTTAGACATCGTAATGCTATTAGTGTGTAAAACTCGCTGCAGAGAATAAAGACATTTCTCGGGAAACAAACAAACAACTTCAGTGAAGCAACTGACAGGAACAGGAATTTCCTCATGTGTGGTGCAAAGTTTCCAAAGCAAAAATTCTTGCACTTCATCAAGAGGAACATTAGTGGAAAGGGGATTTAATGTCGAAAGTAAATAATTTCATATCTAGGATGTATCAGTCTATCTCTATCTTTGTTCATATTCATGTAAACGTATATCTACGTTTTCTGTGTTAAATTGCATTTTTTAGGTATAGAAATTAAATCCGATTAAAATAATCCCATTCTCTGGAGAGATCGTAGGTATAAATACTATACCAATTAGCCATTCCCAATTAATATACACCTTTAGACATGCTGGCCACAAGAAAAAAGCAGAATTCATTAAAGTGGGAAGCCTGAGGCACTTCGAAGAGGTACAAATGCGAAAACCCTTTGAAGAAGGATAAGATAGTCTCCGGAGACACAATAGCCTGCGTGAGCCGATTCGTACACTGGGGCTGAGCTGGTAACGGGGGACCGGCTGCATGCGGGGTTTACTCCGAGACTCGATCCCGGATGGCGGATGAGTACAGTCAGAGAGAAATGAGCTCCCCTTTCCAAAGTAATAACTTCACTCTGGCGTAATATCATTATCGGTGTTTTGAATCTCGGGATTCTGCGCTTACATTCTGAGTTATTCGCTGTTACAGTATGGATTTTATAATGAAAAGATATTAAGTCCAGAAAGTAGTGTATGTGAAGACTTATCTTACCGGTAGTAATATTGATTTGAGAAATACTGATAATGGCCTTATGCAAATATGACCGCAGTCGTATGAAATAAAATATAGGTTTGTAAGAACCATGGGAACGGTCATTCCTCACTTACTGTTCCTCTTCCGGTTTGAACGCTACACATTGCATTCATAAATTTAAAGGAATTCTCAAGTCTGCCTTCTCGTTAAAATGATCGAGAGTTCGGATTAACGAGACAGTCATTGCGAGTGTGGAAAGACTTTCGTCAGAAGTTTTTTTTTCGAGAAACAAAGAAAAAGAAAACCGAAAAACTTTTCTTTTTAATCTTGAAGTTTATCGCATTACTTTAATTTCACCAAATATCACGTGGAAGAAAACTCCGGTCACCTGTGTTTCATATTTATTCTAGTATTGCTATTACTATCAATAGGACTTTTATTATCAACACTTTTGCTGTTATCACCCTCATTACTATTTCAATTATTTTATTTACATTAAGCTTATTGTCTTCACTACATGCTCCTTCTCTTCCTCCTCCTCTTCTTCCTTTTCGTCTTCTCCTCCTTCTCCTTATTATTATCATTAATATTTTTCTTTTTCTTTTCTCTTCTCCTTTTCTTACTCCTCCTCCTCTTCTTCCTCCTCGTTCTCCTCACCGTCATCAACTGTTACTGTTATTTTACTCAACCTTAATATTATTTTACTATTATTAGTATTATAGATATCAATCATATATCATTTTCCATATTGTTTGAGTTTTATCAATACTTTCTATAGTTATGCTGCAGAGGTTACGGATGATTTGTTGATCATTACCATCCTCAATATATTACCTTGACATCAGTCAGTATAGTATATTGATTATCATTCTTACTACTGGGAGGCATTATAGTTGTACTACTATTTTTGTTTTTACTAATTACCCAGAGAACAAAGAATATTCGTCTAATACTATCGCTGCTGCCATGAGTGATAGTTCCACAACTCTCATTTTAAGTTTTGTCTTTTAATATATATATATATATATATATATATATATATATATATA
>NC_051393.1:42859018-42861518 GCF_015228065.2 Penaeus monodon
AAGAAAAATCATGGAAGCCCATGATCGCCAAGGCCGCGGTGGCCGAATGGTTAGAGCATCGAACTCAAGACTGTCACGACGGCAATCTGAGTTCGAGGGTTCGAGTCACCGGCCGGCGCGTTGTTCCCTTGGGCAAGTAACTTCACCTCGATTGCCTACCTAGCCACTGGGTCGCCAAACAAGCCCAAAGTCAGTGCTGGTCCCAAGTCCGGATAAAATAGAGAGAATGATTACCTAAAAAGGTAACACCGGCACTCTCCGTGGAAAGGAACTGGGGACCCTACCACGTACTCACTCCAAGAGCATCACAACATGAAAACTACAATTAAGTATCATGCTGTGACCACGGCGGCTCAGACATGAACCTACCGTTAAAAGAAGAAGTAGTAGTTGTAGTAGTAGTAGTTGTAGTAGTAGTAGTAGTAGTAGTAGTAGTAGTAGTAGTAGTAGTAGTATCAATAGTAGTGGTAGTGGTAGTGGTAGTGGTAGTGGCAGCAGTAGCAGCAGGAGTGGTGGTAATTTTTGTAGCAGTAGTAGTAGTAGTATCTGGAGTAGGAGAACTAGTTACAAAAATAGTCGGGGCAGCATTGTAGTATCGCTGTTTGACTTGCATTAATAAACGCAATGGTTAGAGAACGGTCTTTGGCATCTGTGTTGTGTCGTTGAAAGTTGTCCGTGGAACCTTTCTCATAGGCTACTGCATTCTTGTCAACTATAAGGAAAGTGGCGCTGCTCTTCTAAAGTGGCTAGAAGATCCTTTCATCGCCAACTGCCCTTACATGAAGTCCACACAAGACTAGAGCAACAACAGCAGAACAGCCCCACTTTATGCAAGGACTAGGATCAAACGCATATACTAAACTTTTGTTCATCAACAAATTACCTAAAAAAGGTTAGATAAATACCAAAGTTTTATCTTATTTCAGCAGTGTTATCATAATCATCATTATCATATTTTTTTTTTTCATTTTCACTTGCATTAATATTATCATCATTACTTTCATTTTTTTCAGGAAGGTCAAAATCTCACGTGGTTTGATCTAATCTATGTTTACGTTAAACAGCGTTCTAAAGAAATATTAACACACAGCTTTGTATATTTGGTGAAAATCATGTTGTCACGAGTTCTGCATGGCACAGAAACTCAAAGCTGCTAATCCCTGTCTTAGAGGAACACCAACATTAAATTTATCAAATGATTTGTTACGGGGCTAATGAAGGGGCGTTTAACACCAATTATATGTGCATAGTCACGGAACATTGATATTGCTCACAGTCTCGAAGATTAAAACCCGTAGTGAGACTGGCTAAGCTTTTCACCCCAGCAGCGGGTTCATTACAATCACACACAAGAAATATAGGTTTATCAATGTATCATTTACATACAGAAAATGTAGGCTAATCAATGTATAAATTATACACATGAAATCTTGGCTTACCTCCTGGAAGAAGGTGCTGGTGTTACTGTCAGGATTCATTTAGCATGACTGTCACATTATGATAATTAGGTTGTTTTTTTTTTTTGTCTTTGTTATTATCATAACTAGTATTATTATTTTTGCAGTAGTCGGAATATCAGGAGAAGGAAGAGGAAAATAGTAGTAATATTTATTTTTAATACTATCAATATTATGATCATTATTATTTTTGTTGTTCTTATTATTGTTATTACTGTTATTGTTGTTGTTCTTATTAGTATTGTTATTCTTGTCATAATAATAATAATAAAAGAGGATGATTATTATTATAATCATCATTATTGCTATTTTCATTATCATTATCATGGTCATCATCAGTATCATTAACATTTTTACAGTTGTTATATCATTATTATTAATATTGTCATTATTTTTTAGGTTTTTTATATCATTGCTTTTATTATCATTACTGCCGTAATTATTACTATTACTAAAATTACTATCGTTATTATTTTTATGTTATAATTATTTGTATTATTATTATTGATATCATCATTTCCATCATTTTCTTCTTCCTCTTCATCTTCTTCTTCTTATTATTATTATTAGTATTATTATTATTAGTATTATTATCATTATTATTATCATTATAATTGTTGTTGTTGTTGCTGTTGTTGTTGTCGTCGTTGTCACTGTTATCACTATTACTGCTATTTTTATCACGTTTTTTAATCACTGTTATCATCAATATTTTTGTTATCATTACTATTGTTATTACTTTTGTAATTACTATGATTCTTCTTATTATCATCTTTGCCATTCTTATCACTATCAAAATGATGATGATAGTGATGTTGATCACTATTATCATAATTATCTTTACTATCATTATCATTGTAAGAAAATTTTTCATTATTTCTTCTTCTTTTTATTATCATTATTATTGTTGTTGTTATTGTTGTTATTTTAATTACCTTTATTATTATTGTTATTGTTATTATTATTATTATTATTATTATTATTATTATTATTATTATTATTATTATTATTATTATTATTATTATTAATACTATTATTATTAT
>NC_051393.1:42884018-42886518 GCF_015228065.2 Penaeus monodon
AAAATATATAAGTCAGAGAAAAATACACCAATTTTGCGTGTAAGTGTGTTTATGCTGAAAGCGTGGGAGACAGAAGTTTCCGAAAGAGGAGAAAGACCAGCAGAAAAAAGGAGGACCGGACCCAAGATCTCCTGATATTGCGGTTGCTTCTGCCAGAGTGTTCTCGGTCCGTCATGCCTGAACATCACGTCATGATGGTAGAGATACATTTATATAAGGTGTGCAGATTTTTTTCTTCTTCTTCTTTTTGCTGTAGAAAGTTTTCCCTATTTTTTCACATGTAATTGTCATTCGTTTTAGATTTTAATAACCTAGTATTTGGATAACAGACCATTATTTTTTGTATTCTCTGTGTCCGCGTATATTTGACAGTGAAATATTTGACCTCCATATCACGATTTTTAATGGAAAATATACCCAAAGTTACAATATTCCAATTAGTTGTTAAAAAAACAAAACATAAAAGCTTTCCGGTTATTTGTTCATATCCGCCACAATTAACGCCTGTGCTAGCAACTGTTGTCAATTAATTCATGTTGCAAAAGGAAAGCAACATTGAATTATTTTTTTGTTTTTTTCTTAGACCGAATTACCTAATAACAGGTGTGATGACCCAGTCTAGAGCGACGAGTCATCACATGTGCTTCCAAAGAATTATGGATGGGATTTAAAGCCCAGTGCTATGTTCTTTTTAAGTTATATACTAAACTATACGGATGGGTAAGTTGATAAGAAAAATGACAAGGCTATTTCCATTTCATTTTACTACACACACTCATCTCTCTCCAACTATCTATTTATCTATATATGGATTTATATGCACACATACAGACACACACACACACACACACACACACACACACACACACACACACACACACACACACACACACACACACACATATATATATATATATATATATATATATATATATATATATATATATATATATATATATATACACAAATATATAGATTTATATATATATATATATATATATATATATATATATATACATATATACACAAACATATATATATATATATATATATATATATATATATATATGTATATATATATATATATATACAAATATATATATACATATATATATATATATATATATATATATATATATATATAATATATTTTATATATATATATATATATATATATATATATATATATGCTTGTAACTTTATGCGTTTCTGCGCATATATGTTCTGTATGTCTCCATAAAAGAAAGATAAAAAGATAAGACGAACTATGGTCTGAGAAAAGTGATTAAAAATACAGACGCGTTTTATATTGAGAAAGAATGAAAAATAAATTGAAAGGAAAGACAACGCCAGAAAGAGAGAAAGCCAGAAAGAAAGTGAAACAGAGGAACAGAAAGAAAGACACACACACAAAAAAAAGACAGAAAAGCAATTCAACAAAGAGAAGAAAGAGAGCAAGAAAGAGGTAGACTACAACGAACGGAAGAGAGAGAGAGGAGAGAGAGAGGCGAGAGGCAGAGATCTAAGATCTTCAATCTGCTACCGTGGTCGTTTCTCCCTGAGACGATGGTGATCCTCTGGCGCAGTGTTCTTCCTCTCCTACCCCCGACCCCCTTCGTGAGCCCCTTCAGAAGCCAGCCCTCCCATCACCACTCACAGTGAGATGAGTCGTTGCTTCAGACTAAGATCCCCGCCTGGGTCTCGGAGGCTGCAGACGCTGTTGAAGAATTTAATTTTTGAAGTCTTTTCTTGACGTCCAAATACTGCAGGTTCTTTTGCCTAGGCTCGGTGTAAAGTTTAGTTGGAGGAATTGCTTAGCGCGATGATTTGCTTCTTAGTTTTGCGAGAATCTGTGAAGGAAAAAGTATTCCCATCGAGATTATCATTTGCATGCATACGGAGGACTAAGTTGCATTTACAAGATATGGAGAGTATTGCATTAATAGATTGTTTTACTTAATATAGTAGATTGTGTTTTGTAGACATATCGGTTTTTGACATCTGCATGCTTCTCAAACAGAGGTTGTTGGCTTTACATTTCATTACCTTAGGAATTCTCTCTCTCTCTCTCTCTCTCTCTCTCTCTCTCTCTCTCTCTCTCTCTCTCTCTCTCTCTCTCTCTCTCTCTCACTTCCACACACATACATTAGCTTTTATGACTATTTCGGCCTGTGACCTCTGGTCGCTATCATTTATCAAAACCACACACACACACACACACACACACACACACACACACACACACACACACACACACACACACACACACACACGCACACACACACACACACACACACACACACACACACACACACACACAAACACACACACACACACAGAGTAAAACTGATCTACTGTACTTGCCCCACATATAATACTGTTAATGTATTAGACATTCGATATTAATTCACAGATTGTATTACGAACACTCACGTACCTACACATGTATAATTAACAACCCCAAAATAGACCAACTTCCACCTGCACAAACCTACACAAG
>NC_051393.1:42891518-42894018 GCF_015228065.2 Penaeus monodon
ATTACCAGCTCTCCCGAAAAACCACTCCAACACTCTACGTCTACACCACCACTTGCTCCCCACCCCCAACTCCCTCCCGCTCCCAAACCTTTCATTATCTCTAAACTACCGTACCTCATCACTCTAAAAAACTCGCATCCCTCTCACTGTGTTACAGACCTCAGTGACTCATCTCAGAGAGCCTCTTTATTCCTCCCCCCCCGTCTTCCCGCTCCCTCTCTTTCTCCTTTACTCCCCCTCCCCCCCCACTCGCCCTACCCTCCCTCTACCCCCCCCTACCCTCTCTACTCCCCTCCCCCCCCCCCCCCTACCTTCTCACCCCCCTCCAGCTTCCCCCCACCTACTCTCATCCCTCCCTCCTCGTCCTTCTTCTCCAACTTCTCTCCTCTTCTCTCCCCCCCCCCCTCCTCCCCTCTCTCTTTCCCTTCCCCTGCCTCTCATCCTGCCCTCCCTATCTACCTTCTCCAGCTTTTCCTCTCCCTCACTTATCTCTTCCTCTCCGCTCCCTACCCCATCTGCCCTGCTCCTTCCCCCACGCCGTTTCCCGACTCTCCCTCCCTTCTGCCACTCCTTCTCTCCCCATCTCCCTTACTCCCCTCCCCACCCCCACTTCTCTCTCCTCTCCTCCATCTACCCGTAACCTTCGTCGTATCTTTTCCCTCTTCTCTCCCCCCCCCATACTCCCCCTTCCCTCCTCTCCCCCTGTCCCCTCCCGTACCCTCCCCCCCGTACTCCCCGTCCCTCGCCTCTCTCCCCTCTCTCCTCTCCTCTCTACAGTCCCGCCATCCCCCTCTCTCTCCTCTCCTCTCCTCCTCCCCCCCACCCGCCTCCCTCCTCTCTCTCTCCCTTCATCTCCTCCTCTCCTCTCTTACTATCTCCTCTCCTCCTATTTCCCTCTTCTCCTTCTCCCTGTCTCCTAGCTCCTCTCTCTCTCTCTCTCTCCGCCTGCCCCTCTCTCTCTCTCTCTCTCTCTCTCTCTCTCCTCCTCTCTCCTCCGCCTCTATCTCTCTCTCTCTCTCTCTCTCCTCTTCTCCTCTCGTCTCTCTCTCTCTCTCTCGCTCTCTCTCCGACGAGAGAGAGAGAGAAGAGAGAGAGAGAGGAGAGAGAGAGAAGAGAGAGAGAAGAGAGAGAGAGAGAGAGAGAGAGAGAGAGAGAGAAAGAGAGAGAGAGAGCTTTATCAACACAGATAATTTAAGTAACAAAAATTAGTATTATAGTAAACTATTAGTATGTTTTTTTTCCTCTCTCTTCATAAAACTAATTATAACCTTGCTGTAGCAAGGTAGAAGAAACAAATAAGTATGGGTAATAAAAAGATTCCTTTTTCTTTTCAATTTTTAAGTATTTGCCAATAGAAAATCTCGATCTCATTACTTGTGTCCATAGCAAAAACACCACCTATTGCCTGGGTAAAGAGAGTTTCATGAACTAATTCCTTATTAACTGAAAATATAATTTTGTTCATTGGCACTAAAATCACACCCTCTTCTGTGGGGGGCAAAAAAGAAGAAAAAAAGGAAAATGTGTTTCATACACACACTAATAAGAAAAGAAACCGAAAATAACATAAGGAGAAAGTCTTCTTTAGCTAATTATAAATCTGAAAAAAAATATATATCCTTCAGATTTTAAGACAATAAACTTTCTGGTGGGGATAGAGCATTTGGCTCGGATTAAGGCGTCACACTCATCAGAGTTAGCTTACACTTGTCTTAAACTCTTCACACAGGCGATAAAACGCGGCCTCACCAGAAAAATACAGGGTATATTTACTAATCCTCGGCAGTTCTGGGCCACAGAAGACAACGTGTTGCAACAATTTCTAGATATTTGACAGCTCTCTCTACGCATGACCAGTCCTCTGGATTGCTTTTATTTTTTTTTCTTCTTGCAGAAATCTATCTCCACTCTCGTAACCTCAACGTCTTCATCCTCAGAAAATATTTCGTTACTTTTCCCCAGTAGTATGTTACATGAAGCTCACTGTAGTACACAACGTAGTATTTTCCTATTGATTCTTCCGATACCTTTGATTTGGGGAGCTTTATTAGGTATTGAGATCTCTTCTGCTCCTGTTTATCTCCAAGGTCCTCATATGTGTTTAATCCAAGATTCAGTCATCTGATGAATGTTTGTGACCTATTTCATCTTTTGATATTATCTGGTCCTTTCATGTTGCATTGCTCTCTTGACTTTCCTTCTTAATCGCTTTTCATTTTTCTTTATTTCTGTCTCTCTTCCTCTGTATCTGTAATTTTAATGTTTACAAATCACTGCTTCATTTAATAGTGTGTGTGTGTGTGTGTGTGTGTGTGTGTGTGTGTGTGTGTGTGTGTGTGTGTGTGTGTGTCTGTGTGTGTGTGTCTGTGTGTGTGTGTGTGTGTGTGTGTGTGTGTGTGTGCCCGTGTGTTTGTATTTATATTTTTTTTCTAGCAGCAAAAAACTGCTAGAGAATGGAGAACCTTTTCTAAAGTTGTCTGTTTCTTTTATTATCAGGTGA
>NC_051393.1:42921518-42926518 GCF_015228065.2 Penaeus monodon
AAAAAAAAGATATTAATATGATTACATTTATGATATATTACAAATATTGTAAACCAATATATTTATATTTTATTATTATCATGCAGATTTATATATAAACGTAAGTCCTGTATATAATTACCATTATTGATCTTATTACTTTTAACATAAGATTATTTGCATTGTCTTAATGTTATTGTACTATCATTGGCATCATCATCAAGAAAATCCCTTATATTTATCATTACGAAAGTGATATAATTGTTTTCATTATCATTATTATATTGATCCTACTACTATTACTACTACTATAGTTACCATCATTATAATAATAATGATAATTATGATATTATCAGTAGGCTATTATTGTCAATATTACTATCGTAATTTTCATCATTACTATTATCGATTTTACTATTAGCATTATCACTACTGCAATTGGCATTATTCATGAAATGACGGTAATAACAATAATATTGATAATTCAACTGTTGTCACCACAATCATATCATTTCCTTAATTTTAACCAATACTCAACGTTGTGCATACCTTCATGCCGCAATAATGGTTACCATTTTTGTTATCGTCATTCCTACTGCTGTTGTAGTATGTCATTGTATTTCTATGTATAAAGGATGATGAATGAAATGAAGATATACTATCCAGCCACACATAACAGCGTTGCGATTAACCAAGCGGTCGCTATTGCATATTAGTGTATAACACATACACACAAGAGTTTAATTTTGCAAACACTATTCGAGGTTCATTTCGTGGTGAAATCTCTAATGACACACTTACACGCGTGCTGTATGTGTGTGTGTGTGTGGGGGGGGGTGACCGTGCGGATATGTGTGTGTGTGTGTGTGTGTGTGTGTGTGTGTGTGTGTGTGTGTGTGTGTGTGTGTGTGTGTGTGTGTGTGTGTGTGTGTGTGTGTGTGTGTGTGTGTGTGTGTGTGTGTGTATGTGTGTGTGTGTGTGTGTGTGTGTGTGTGTGTGTGTGTGTGTGTGTATGTGTGTGTGTGTGTGTGTGTGTGTGTGTGTGTGTGTGTGTGTGAATTTATCCCTTTAAGAATCACTGCCTTAGTCTTGTTTTTGAAGTGATTCCCAGTCTTGACACTAAGGGAGAAACAATTTTTTATAATTCTCGCAATACACGATATATTTTGAAGAAAATTAGATATTCACTTTCTATATGACGGAAATAACTGCGTGACTGCTTATTGCTTTCTAAGAATCTGGAAATGAATGTTAAAATTTGCTCGACTTCCTTCATACTTCTCCACCTTCTCACTCTCGTGTCATTACACCACAGCGACTGCGAAATCCACTGCCCTTTGTTACCAGGGCTGCTAGAATTCGGTAGTCTTTATTTCTTTCATTTACTTTAGGAAAAGAATAAAAACTCTTTATTTAGGGGAACCCTTTCTAGGCTACTGATTTTTTTTTCATCTTCGGATTCGGAAAAAAAATTACAAGTTTCTGATGAACATTTCCTGCGTTTCCTGAGTTATTTGATGTAATATGTAGACAATTAGCGAATAAACAAAGAGTATATTTAATAGGTTATATTTCTTGCTACTCGTTTGCCCTCCAAGACTCTAGGTCTTCTGAAATTACCGCAGCAACAGAAGCGTGGCCTGAGTGTTTACCGCCTCACAACACTTATTTGTCTTTTCTCCTTTTAACAGACAAATTTCGGTAACCTGGCAGCCATGTTTGTTCTTCAATATTAGTCTCTTTCTTGCCTTTCTGATAGGGCATTCATTTTTGTCACTTTTTTTTTTTTACACTAATGCACACTTTACGCATGTAAAAGTCAGATTTTTGACATCCTTCATTCCTTGCTAACTGCTTGCCCGCAATGTTTTGCTCTCAGTGTGAGCTGGGTCTTTGACACAGCCTATAAAAACAGTAAAAGAGAAATAGTAAAAGTGATATGACTTATCAATAACCTACGGGTATTTCAGACTGACTGAATGAAATGACGTAATGCTTGTTATGTTGACAAAAAATAAAAAATAAAAAATAAAAAAAAATAAATAATAAAATAAAATAAATAAATAATAATTCTGCTGCAATTGTACAAGGACAATTTCGAAGAAAAATATTTACGTGGAATTTGGGAATATCAGTTCACAGACACACGTTTCGGCCCAAGTAAACTAAAAATAGAAATCAAATTGTTTTTGTACATTCTGTGTCTGATATGGAGATTTTGCTACCACGTTACAAATGTCGATCTTGACCTGTCATTAATGAGAAATCTCGACAATTTTTGCGAGGAAATAAGAGATACTAATTATGCATTGGAAACTGTTGAAAAAAAACGTGTAAAAATATATAAAACATTGGAATAAGGATTTGCAATGAGTCCATTAATTTTTCTCATACTTTCCCCCTTTCAAACAGTTGAGCAAGAAAGAATCCTAGAAGTTACAAAGGGAAGATAGAGTCGGGAATACAATTATCCCCTACAGCTGGAAAGAGCATAATTGTTTTATATCGTAGCTTTATACTTTTCAAACTCTTGCGTATTATTTCGTTGACCTAACCACAGAAGCTCACATAAATATACCGAGCAAAGGTGGTGTAAGGGTAAGAGGAGGTACCATTTTGTTGTTTATTTCGCATATTTATGATCATACATTTCGTGGCTGCATCCTAAGCTCACCTAGGTATGAAGCATCCTCTCCACTCTCCCACTCGGGCTCCAGATGCCGGAGGACTTGATGCTTCCAACATGATATCTTGTTTTTATACCGATATTCTTGGTTGCAAATAGTGCAATTGCTAATAATAATTTCGCAATTTGTTGCTTGGTATTTAAAACCTTGATGTAAATTTATCAACACATTGCTAGACTACTTTTATCTGTTTCTGTCATTATTTGGTTAGTGAAACTTTCATCTTGATTTGTCCGGGACTGTCAGTACTTTGCATGAGACAAACTACAATTTTAGATCATGTAAGTTCAATCTGTAACTTCTATTGGCCTCTCCTCTTCACACTAATTCGTGTATCTAATCTAATCATTATTCCTTTATTACTCTTTATATAAGTCCGTGTCATTTCTTTAAATGTCAGTGTAATTACACCTATCGATTAGTATTCATTATATAAGCCCGTTCTGAAGTAGGGGACCTCATCCAATGCTTTATATCTTCCCGAAGCTACTTTAGGTCTAGTTTAGGTTTGACATTAGTATCCCGGGATATCGAAATTTAGCTTATGGGATGTCTAAAACCCATCATTAAAATAAAATTCAAAGATAAATATTTCTCTTTGTAAAGTTATACCATTAACCTTGCCATTTAGGATAGCATGTGTATATGCCATGCCCACTGTGAATAGTTTCTTATGTTGACGGCTCTATGAGTGCTTAGTCAACAAGGAGGCAATAACGAAATATACTTGTTTTTTTTATATTTCTATCATTATTGTTAATAACTTCATCAGAATCATAATTCCAATAGTAACATTAACAGCATCACTATCAGTAGCATTTAAAGAAAGAAAAAACGAAAACTCAGGGAAAGATAGAGAGAGGACACGTAGGCCTACTAATTGGCTCCTTAGTGGCTAAGCACTTATAACTAAAGTGGACATTACATGTTTCCTGTGCCAGTGAGTAAACTGTTTAATACGTGTTACATATAAATGTATTTATTTCCTGCCCAAATATATTAGTCGTATAGAAACACCATTGATAATAGAACTGGTATATTGAATATGCTGAAATGGGATATTCGAAGCCTGTCACCAATTATGTAAATAAAGAAACAATAACAAAGGAAAATGGATTTCAATTAGTTCTTAGTTTTTTACAGGCTATAACGTACCAAGAAATTTCGAACTCAAATAAAAACAAAACACTGTTTATGCATTGATTATCTGCATCCATGGGAATGACAAGAATGACGATATATACCATCATAATTCATTTACTGACAGAACTGATTCCGAACCTGCAGTTTCTCTTTTCACTGTTAGCAAAACGGCATTCATCGTGTTACCCTCTGATATGATCGTCGCCTATTCAACAGGCAATAGGAGGAAAGGGGAAGGAAATGAGAAATTTAGATTCAATATTATCAATATGAACATCGGGACATCAAGTCTAGAATTACTTACGAACCACTGTCATGTGTTTTGGTTGTTTATATGAAGTGTTTTTCTAAAGACACACTCGTTATAATGGTCCAAAACAGTGTTTGTACCTTTCGCTTGTAATGTATATTATTCGCGTGATACGTATTGCTAAATAATAGTCATTTATGAAGGGAACTGTGGTTTTCAATGTTTTTTCTCAAGCCAGAGTATAAATTTCAAAGAAAAAGGCTTCTTAAGAGAGTACTATACGGTTTTCATTTGTTGCCATGGGTTTTGTGAGTAAAACGCTGTGATTTAGATATGAGAGTCTGAGTGGCAACTGCATAAATAAAGGCTATTGAAATACTGGCTATGAACTGACATATCGAATAGTTATATACATATTTCACGATTAACTTACAGAAAGAGCATTCTGCATAAAGAGTTTAGTGGAACAGATTAGGCAGAATTGTGACCAATAGTTATCAAGGTGATTTTTTTTTTTTTTGTGGGAACATTTTTTTTTGTTATATAACCTTTTTAGACATAAGGTCTGAACAGAAACATGAACGGGACTAGCGGGTTGAGTCACTAAAGTTGCTGTGAATTGATCATAATTTTAATTTGTTTAGGTTTGCATAATTAAAGATACAAAGTAAATACATATATTATTTGTAATGGATGATTAAATGATCATAGACGTCATTCATGATACATTTGTCTTTTGCTAGATGTAATTTGCCTGAATCATAGGGTCATGAAATGTGTTACACAGATTAGTTCATTAGTGATATAATCTAATATAGAACCAATCTGATGTGATGATACTGGTTGATGATGAACGTTATATATTTTTTCGTATTAATACAGCATTTACCGGGTAGTGCTTTAAGTAGGAATGTACTATATTTAATATTTTTTGTTATTTT
>NC_051393.1:42941518-42944018 GCF_015228065.2 Penaeus monodon
TGAATAAATCCCTTGGGGAATGCTACTGGAAATAATGATTTGACTTCGGGATTGAGAGGGCGAAGCCAAGGGAGAGGAGAGCCGGATATTGTCTCCCCAGGGAGATATGTGTGTAGATAAAAAAAAATGACTTTCGGATTAAGTTACGTAAGAGTTTGTATGTTTAAGAAGAAGAAAGAGTAAATGCTATCCCATTTTATAAATTATGAAATCATGTTTTATTTATGCCACACATATTTGAATATTTTCTTTTGGACGACTCCTTGTTTTGTCAAACAGTAAAGCTTGGTATCCACAATGCTATTCTATTCCCCTCTGAGTCGAGCCACCGTGGCTGTCAGACGTGTTTTTGCCTTCTCTCCGTCTCAACCGAAAACAACTCGGCGAACCATGGCATCTCGTGGTCCCGCAACGTCAGGGTGAAATCTGGCTGCCACCCCCGCGTCTAAGGGGGCCAATCAGGGGGCGTCTCTGGTGTTATATTGTGCAACTAGCGCGAACTTTTATTCCCAGAGTGAAAGGAGGGTCTTTAGCCCAGAGAAGTGGAACCTCCGCTCAAGGAAATGAACCCCCGGTAGCGCGGATCATTATATATATCATTGTGCTCACCATTAAAAGATCAACTAACAACTAACAACAACTAACATCCCACCATTGGCTTCTTAACAAAATCATTAGTCAGAAGCAGGAATACGGAGAAGCAGCAGCCGTAACAACAGACTCTACCCCTCCCTCCCATACACACACATACAAGTATCCTCTGTCCTTTACTAATCCTCCTACTAAACCTTCCCATTTGCATTTCATCTCCCTATCAGAATGTCCTCTACTCTAACCAATAAAATGTTGAATCCCCTTCCACGCCCTCCATCCCTGTCCTCTTAATCAGCGAGCCTCCCAACTCTCTTGTCCGCCCGCCTCTCTCCCCTCAGTCCCCGTCGGCTGGCAGGCCTGCGCCCTTGCTGACACACTAGCCTCCCAGAATTACAAACCACCACAACAGTCCTTAAACAACCCACTAGTCAATAAGAAAATGGAGGCATCTAAACAAGAATACCTAGACGAAGCTTCAACAAAAATAAAACAAGAAATACAACCAGAAGGAACTCTTCTCCAGGTGCTAGGAGCAGAGAGAGCAGAAGAACATGGAGAGAGAGTTAGATAGACAGATAGATAAGATAAGATAGATAGAGAGAGGGAGGAAGAGAGAGAGAGAGAGAGAGAGAGAGAGAGAGAGAGAGAGAGAGAGAGAGAGAGAGAGAGAGAGAGAGAGAGAGAGAGAGAGAGAGAGAGAGAGGGAGAGGGAGGGGGGGGGGACAAATACAAAAGTTAATCGACCAAGTTGCTATCGAGACACAAATAAAAAGAACATCGTAGATCACCTTTCAGACACAAAGGACTAATAACTACTGGACTGAAGCTTGAACTATTTTTAGATTAAATTCCTTTTCAAGCAAGGTAAAAGTCTTTCTAAACATACAGAAATACAATCGTAATCAGAGGGTTTGACAAAGCATCGCCAGAAGCAGGACTGACGGTCAGATTAAAAATGCTGAGAACAGAACCCACTAATGCACAATCTCTCAGGAAATTACGATGAAAATGGAATACTCATAATGCAGAGAAAATAAGATATATTATGCATAAGTAAAACGTGGCTGCACCTAGACATGTCAGAGTGCTTTTATCAATATTCTCAATTTCAATGTTGATAGGTGTGTTGGACGTGGGGGAGAGTGTATATATGCAGAAGATAATCTCAAAAAGAAAGAAAGAGAAAGAAAAGAAAAAAAAAAACGTTACAGCTGTTGACAGTGTAGATACAGAGGATATCTAGGATATGTGCGTTACATATTCATTTGAGAATTTAGTGTTTACTGTCTCGACCGATTAAAGCCATAAAGCCATCCTCAAAATCTCCTCATAACTTGTTTTTTACAAATTTCTATAATTCTGTATTACATATTTGTTTTTTAAAATGTTTAAGGAGCTGTGAGGATAGGTATATTTAAGTTCACCAAAAGTCCACCTCTGTTTAGTGAATAAGTTTCATCATTATTAAGTGTGAAGTAAACAAGAATATTTACCAGATGAAATTTGAGATATGTAAGTGAATGATGATACGGATATACTTCATAATGGATCTTGTAAACTCATCTCTTTTCAGCAGGGTAATCTTGAAATTATAAAACAATGTTAATGCTCAGAATCTGCAACGATCTGGATATAAACACTGCTGCTTAGACAAATTGGGTGAGATGGACTGTGTTAGTTTCCAAAGATTTCTCCAGTGTTGGCCAAGTTGAAAGTTTATTGCATTAGAATCCAATGTCTACGATTTTCTATTGATAGCTGTGCCAAGGATTTTCTGTCTTTCCTAATATTTATTGAGTTTGATCATTCATCATCGTAATAAAAGATTTTTACTCTGTTGAAAGGTATGACTGATTTTTGGTCATCGGTGTTTCTCGCCACACTTCCTTTTTTATTGTGAAAATAT
>NC_051393.1:42971518-42974018 GCF_015228065.2 Penaeus monodon
AAGGGGCCCCACAAGGGAATGTCTTAAGTGTGACTCTGTTTGCCATTGCTATAAATGACATCGTAAAGGTTGTTCCAAGTTCTGTCTCATGTAAAATCTATGTGGATGACTTTACACTGTACTGCTCAGGAGGAATCTTACAGGATGTGTAAGGACACATGCAGGCTGCAATAAATCAGGTACAGTGGGCAACATATCATGGGTTCAAATTTTCCCCAAGTAAGACCATGGCTATACATTTCCACAAACGAGGAAAGTTCCATCCTTCCCTCTATTTAGGAGCTGCAATTTGTCCAAGAGTTGAAGTACTTGGGTCTAAATTTTGACTCAAAGCTTAGAAGGGTGCCTCACATCAAACAGTTAAAAGTGAAGGCTTCTTTCACATCCATCTTGGGGTGCGGGTTCTTTCACATCCATCTTGGGGTGCAGACCGCACAACGCTTCTGCGGCTTTACCGAGTGCTTATTCGTAGTAAGCTTGACTATGAATGTGAGGCTTATTCGTCTGCAACTCCCACTGTTCTTTGGATGTTAGACTCGGTTCATAATGAAGCTCTCAGAATCTGTATTGGGGCTTTTAGGTCTTCGCCTGTGAAGTCCCTGTCTGCTGAGAGTGGAGAACCACCTCTTTCATTACACCGGGACTACATGAACCTGATTTACTACACGAGACTACAAAGGATTCCGGAATCTCCTACATCCAGATTGGTTTTCAACACCCTTGAAGATAGCCGATCCTATGGTAGGATAATGAGGAATCTTGTGGAAGAGCTTAATTTAAGTCTCACTAAGGTTCTGGCTGTTGGAATTCCCCAATTCCCCTCTTGGACTAATCTAGTTGAGCTGGATTTGGTCAGAATTGGGAAAGGGGAGATATCCGAAGAAGTCAGAGAGAGATTTCTTCAGCACATTTCTGAGTACCAAGGATCAAATCTAATATATACAGATGGTTCAAAATCTGAAAATGGTATGGGCTTTGCAGGAGTGAGCAGAAGGAAGACTGCAACTGGCAGTCTTTCTCTAGCAGCCTCGATCTTCACTGCAGAGTTACATGTCACCCTCGCAGCAATGAAGATGACTAAGAGATCTTACAAACAATTCTATTGTGATATATTGTGACTCATAGTGCCTTGCAAGCAATCAAGAGCTTAAACTCATCACGTCCAGTAAGTTTGGGAGGTTCAAGATTAGCTTGCACTGATGTCAACATATAAAAAATAATTCTATGCTGGGTGCCAGCACATGTTGGAATAAGTGGGAATAAGCGAGCTGATCAGAAGGCCAAGGCAGCTGCCGCTCAGCCCTGTGATGCTCGTTTTCCTCTCCCACACACTGACCTGAAACCCAGCATCAGGAGTTGTCTTGGTGATAAATGGAAGGAGCAGTGGAGGCATACCTCTAGAAACAAACTGCAAGAGATTAGAGATGACCTTGGCAGTTGAATGACCAGCATCCATTCCAACCGAAAAGTAAAAGTTGTATTAACGAGACTAAGAATCGGGCATACGAGACTGACTCACGGGCCGATGATGGGTAAAAGTTTAAGGAAAAGTCCGGTCTTTTAAAAACCATGTTATTTGGTTGTATGTTGATATTTGATGTATAAATAAAATAATGACAGCCATAATATGTGTTATATCCCAACCAATTGTTTTTTTAAAGCGTTTTTGTATGTTAAAATTCGATCGTCTGTTATAAAACCGATTTGAAGCGCATCTCGCGGAGTGACGTCACACCATGTATATCTGGAGTGAGGCCGGCGGCCATGCCATTGTTCATATGCAGTGTATTGTATATTGCATTGTATATTGCATTGTATAATATCAGTGCATTGTATATTGCGTTGTATAATATCATATAATTCATATATATATAATTCATATGCAGTGCATTATATATATATATATATATATATATATATATATATATATATATATATATATATACATATATATATACACACACATAAATAGACACACGCACAAACACACAAACCACAAACACACATAAACATACATATTTCCATATATAAAATATATTTTAGATGAATATAGAATAGATATATATAATAATATATTGTTGATATATATTTATATATATAAATATATATTATATATATATATATATATATATATAATATATATATATAAATATTAAAATTATAAAATATATATATTAATAAAATTATATATATTTATTATAAATATATATATATATAAAATATATATATAATATATATATATATTATAAAAATATATATAATATATTGTGTATAATATATCTAATATATAATATAATATATATATATATATATATATATATGTGTGTGTGTGTGTGTGGTGTGTGTGGTGTGTGTGTGTGTGTGTCTATACATATATAATATATATATTTTATATATATATATATATATATAAATATATACACACACACACAATTTTATATATATATAAACACACACACACAAAATATATATATAAAATTATAATATATATATATATATA
>NC_051393.1:42979018-42986518 GCF_015228065.2 Penaeus monodon
CTGAGGCGGAGACTCACATTATTGTCCAAATACGGTGGCAATATAGAATGAAAGTTGAAAATGATCTTTTTCCATAGAAAATATATATGAAGTTTGAGCGGGAAATTTTACGAGCAAATTATTGCAAAAATGACCATCCGTGATGGTATGTTTACAGTGAAAGTTAATATACCATATTACATTTTTTATACATGATTAATTAAGATATATGAAATAATGTTATGGAATGTGTTCTAGGAGCGCAGCTTTCACGCTCCAATCATGGTTTGTTTTACATTGTCAACAGACAGTTTGCAGTGTTAATGGTCAGCCTGACAGCCTGCAGCTATAAATGTTACAATTCTATATGCTCGTTTTCATTTACAATAACAGAGTAAGAAGTAAGATTTCTCTCAATGCACAGAATGTCATAAACAGCATGCATGTATGTCAGCTTGTGTGGACAGTGGACAATATATGCGGTTGGGCTGACGGGAATGCAGTATGTAATGTGCGTGTGTGCAGCTTCAATTAAGGGCGTCCGTGACTGATGCACAGTGTATTTTTCCTTTTAACATGACTGAACTCATCGCGAAAAAATTAGGTTAAAAATTTCTTTGAATTAGATTAAGACAAAAATTTGAAAGAACATACACAGCACGCACGCCGCGCCTACACACCCACACACACCACCCCACACACACACACACACACACCCACAATATATATATATATATTATATTAATTAATAATATATTATATAAAAAATGAAAATTTGCTATATATTATAGAATATTTTTATTTGTATATATATATATATATATATTTTAATTATATATATTATATATTAATTATATATATATATTTATATTATATATTACACATATATATAATATTATATTTCTTATATATATAATTATATAATTTATATATTAAAGTATAATTGCATATTTTAGATATATATATTTGTATTATATTTTTAAATTATATATTATATATATATATTATTATATATATAACACAACCATATTATACTAAATGTTATATATTTAGATATATATAAATTGTATATCTATAATATATAAAAAATTATACATATTTATATATTATATATATATTATAATATTTTAATAATATAATAATATGTAATATATATAATATATATTATAATTTTATATATATAATATATTTAATAGATTATAATAGATAGATAGATAGATAGATACAAGATAGAAGACACACACAACCACACACACACCCACACACACACACAAAAACATATATATATATAATATATATATATATTTTATAATAATAATATATTATAAAATTAATTAAATTAATATATAAAATTTAATAAAATATAATATATTATATAATATTATATATATTTTTATATAAATGTATAATATATTTTTTTATATATATAATTATATATATAAAATTTTAAAAATTCTAACATATACAATAATATATATATTATATTATATATATTATATAAATAAAAATTTATTATATTTTTTGGGAATGTATCCCCCTTAATATATTATATATATATTTAAAAATTTAAAATTATAATAAAAAATTTTAACTTATATTTTTCATATATACTAAATATTGTTATAAAATAAAATAAGTTAATTAAACATTTATATAAATATAAATATATGTATTATTGAGATATAAAATTATATTTTAATTATATATTTTATTATTATATTATATATATATATTATGTAATATGTATATATATATATATATATTATATATATATAATATTATATTAATAGGGGCCGCGGGGGCTGATGGTTAGAGCGTTGACTCAGACTGTACGACGGAAATCGGTTCGGGGGTTCGAGTCACCGGCCGGCGCGTTTTTTCCCCTTGGGCAGGAACTTCACCCGAGCCCTACCACGGTGGCCAAGCCAGCTCATCAGTCCGGAAAATAAGATGGTACTCGATAAAACACCAGGCGGAAGGCAATGGCAAACCACCGCTCTAAATTGCTAAGAAAAAATCAGGAAACCCCGATCGTCAAGGCCCCCGGGGGCCGAACGGTTAAGCGTCGGGTCGGGCTGTCCCCGCGGCAACTGAAATTTTGGGGGTTCGAGTCACCGACGCCCCCGTTGTCCCTTGGGCAAGGAACTTCACCTTTATTTCCCACCTACCCCTGGTGGCCAAGCCACCCAAAATCAAAAATGTGGTCCCAAACCCCCGGAAAATAGAGAGAATGATTACCTAAAAAAGGTACCCCGCACTTCTGGAAAGGAAATGGGGGCCCTACCCCGTCTCACTCCAAGAGCATCAAAACAGGGAAAAATACAATTAATATCAGCGTGCCACGGGGGCCGACTGAACCTACCGTTAAAAGAAAATATATATATATATATGTGTATAGTTTATATATATAAAATATTTTATATATATATTATATATTTATATTATAGTATTGTATAGATATAAATATATATATTTTATACATGTAAATATAATATACATTTACATGTATAAAATATATTTATATTAGCTTAAAAAAAAAAAAGTGATAGGCCAAATTTCTGGTAGTTTGAAGGTTTAGCTAGCATTCCTGCTTTCCTCTAAAGGAGGTGTCACAAGTGACATGTGATACCACTGACTAAACCTAGCCCTTCTACCATGCAAATCGAATCAACGGATAAGTCCGATATGCAAAGCTTAGCCTCCCCTGGGCTATGCCCATGAGAGGAGCCTGGCCTGTGTCGACTAATGCTAACTCACTCATGTGTGTCAGCTGGTGCTGACTCGGCTGAACCTAGTCCTTACCCGCTGTGGTGCCAACCCCCGCAGAATATTTAAACGACAAATTGCAACGGTAGTGCAATGGTAACGTATCGGCCCTCTCCGAGGGGTCGGCGGTTCATGCCCCACCCAGGCGCGAATCAATGTCTGCATCCCTAGTCCTTTATCATTGCGATGGTCTTCGTATTGATGCAATTGTCACAAGAAACAATGAATCATGAAAATGTCATATCTTTAGCACCTGTTCAATGTGACAGCTTTGAAAGAAGACTACCAACCTATGCAATTTACTTTACTTGCAAGATGATAGTTCTCAGTCAAGATGGTACAAGCAGGTTCATATACATATAACTGTTACATATAACTTGTAAAACAACAACGTTCAATAACAGTAATATATTCAAACCTATTTTGAAATTATATTAAATTAACTTCTGATGTAAACAAACTTTATTTGTTGCCATGGAGCCAAAGGAGCTACGTGGGCCCCCTTCAAGCCCAAAATGGTAACCTTGTGACGAGAAGGAGGCTGTAAAAAAGCGGGCTAGAGCACCCGGGTCACAATTTGAAAAAGGCATGGGTCAATAGCCATGGCTTTAAACGTATGCAATCCCGATCAAAAACCTCTCACCGGAGATCAGCTGAAAAGCGGTTTTGATCATGTAAAACAGAAGTCACTAACCTAACAGATTTCATAAATTATACTAATAATTAGTTACATTGTATGAGATGTATACATCTCATGTTTTATATAATATGTAATAGGAACATTTCTAACCTCTTTGTAGGTTAATATTGCAGATTTGGGGCAAGTGTCAGAATTCAATCAAGCTTGATTATGTTTCCACATACATTAGATGAATACAACTGAATATTTTAACTGAATGTGTAAAATAAAGGCAAATTACAAGACAGTAATGTTTCTTTATCTTTATATAAACTAATGTCTTGAAAAGGTGTATTTGTTATGACTGTTATTTAGAACGCTGACGTTTCGGTTCTTATTTATATTTTATTTCTACAAATAAAATCTGTTTTTTGCAAATTTTTTAAAAAATTCTTGAAGTACTTTTCAACAAAAAGAATAAAAGTATTATTTAATAAAGATTGTTAGAGTTCGTAAAATATCCAGCATAAAATTTTTCATATAAAATGGCCATAATAGAGTTCAGATTTAAAAGAAAAAAAAAAGATTAAAATTTTCTCTTTCCCAGTTAAAGAGTTCGATTATAAAACACTATTTAAAAATATTTATAAATACACAAAAACAAAGGGAATAAAAACAAAGGCAACGAAAACCCCCCAGGGAACGCTCCCTACGTCTTTCCGTTTTCTGTTATCGCAGCTTCCTCACTCCCAGGAGATAAAAGCAGGGGGCCGTGGGCGACTGAGGAGGGTAGGAGGATGCAACCATATCCCATATCGCAATGGGAGAGATGGAAAGCATAGTGTAGGGGACATACTATTCCGAATTTTTTCAAACCCAAGAAGGGGATATAAGGGAAAGAAAAAATTTAAAGTGGGGGGTAAGGTATCCTTTAAATACAGCAAACTGAAATTCGTCACTTAACAGGGCCCCATGAAGCGTAACGTATATTTAAAATGAGTAGGTTTTTTAACCAAAGCAGAGTTTTGATATTAGGTAAAACTCTCTGAGGGTAGTTCAGATCTAATATATATTTTGCACATTAGAATAATCGGATTAAAAAATTAAACTGGAAGGTGATATCTTGATCTTTGCCCCCAAACACCAATGTAGATATGAAAATAGTTGTAGTAATCTTGGACAGTAAATGTATTTGACTTTGGCATTTCAGTTCGCGTATAGCATGTTTATCATATAGATGTGAGATTAACACACTGGCTATTTCCATTTTGTTAAGTTAAAGAACAAAATCAATATTAAAGAAATTTATCAAAAGCAGGCGGTGGCCCTCTTCCAAATCCTCCAAGTATGAGTGAGGATATACAGCTTGCACCTTATACGATGGGAAATGGATGATAGCGTTCTGGAAACTCACTTAGGAACCTATCATGAACACTGTGCAGAGTAAGTAACAAAACGAGCTTTAGGAGTGTCCAATAGGAAAAAAAGTTTTTGATTATATGTTGATTTGACTCTTTGTATCTATATTGTTTTCCTTCTCAGATCATCCAATTCTGCCTCAACTTTCTGTATTGAGACTATGACAAGACAACGCTGTAAAAGCTACCTGTCCCATTCCCTACAATTATTGACCAGACGCCACAAGAACCCCACACCTCTGTTCTTTCATCCCTCACTTCACTTGCTACCACACCTCCTCCATCCTCAGGCCCGGAAGACCTGGGAAGAGGAAGTTCATGTAGGAGTTTGAGGCATAAAGAACGAGGCAGGACGAACATCATGCTACAAGATTACAGCAGATTAATGAAATGCACGAGGCAAACATGGAAGAATATTTTGAATGAAAGGAAAATGAAAAATTGAAAAAGAAAATTGAAGAGCTCAGACTCAAAGAACAAGAACTTAGAGTGCAAGATATGGAAATGAAACTAGATGAACAAAGAAGAATGGTTGAAGAACAAGAAAAGAGAGGATGAGGGTGCTTGCTGTAGCAGAAGAAACTGCAAATCTTGCTTTGCAGAGAAAAGCAAGTAGTTTTGATACATTTAGATAGCTTTTTAGACAAAGCTAGTTCTGCTTATGAAGCCATGGGTAATTCGTACTATTAATATATGTTAAAAATATAATTTGTTTATTAGAAAGTATATTTTAGATGTACTATGAACTGTGATGTGAAATATAAAGTTTTGGTTTCTCAGATTTATATGATCTTTTAATTATTTTTTTCTCAGTATTATGCAGTATACATTTTTAAATACACATGTTCTATAATTCTTTATATTTTGACAAGACTATTTTTCCGCATTAGATCTGAAAATGATCTCATTTATCTTATTTTCTTTAAAATAATTTCACTGCAATTCTTAGTGACGTAAAGACCACGCTAATGAGGATATATAAAGGTAAACTTCCATTGAAGGCAATTTTTATTTTCATATAGATAATATTAGAAGTGTCTTTCAACAATGTTTCCTCCTCGCATTTGCCTCCTATCACTATCTTCTGCAAGAATTTCAGGTTGCATGTAAATCTCCATGTTCAAGTGGGAGCACTTTCATCATGGCGATATTATGCAGTACTGCACAGGAGATGATGTTTCTTGTATTGGCCAACTTGTTCTCATCTTAGTTGCTCGGACGTCAAACCTTCCTTTCCATAAACCAATTGTTATCTGGAACAGGATTGGAGTTCGTAGATACGATTTGCAAGTTTACCCATTATCACCCTGGAGATAGCCTCGATGATCCCCGGATTCCAGTCTATCACAAAATCTGAATGTTGTAAAATTCCTAGATTCGTGTGTACTGCCAAGCCAGCCATCAACCAGATCAGTGAATTTGAAGGAGGCATCGCAGACAGCCATCACATTTATGGACATCCACCCTTTTATACAACCGTACAACTCTGGGTTTTGTCCTCCTGGGTTCTGAACGGGTATATGGCAGCCATCTATTCCTCCAATTACATCAAGTATTCTCGCAATGCTGAAGAACTGATTCATCGTCTGATGCTCGTGCTCAGATGCTAGGACTGTGATGAACTCCGGTGCAAGATCTGCCATGGCTTTTGTTACAAGCCACAGGTACGTGCACACACTTGGTTGAGCCACATCAGTGGAATCAGCTACTGAAAGTTGTAAACTACTTGTATGTTTGTGTGGGGGGGGGGGGGGCGCTAATATTTTCATTCACATTTATCATTATAAACTAATACCACTTCTGCTCCTAGAACTCGGTAAATGGTGAGAAATTCTCCTCAACAGATTTCTGGCGTTGAGTGAATTCATCCTCGCAATAATAATCAAAGGGATCGAGTCGAATCTTGAATTTCCTTTTCCTTTTGGCTGCATCCAGTTCCTCCCACTCCTCTAATTCCTCCAGATCATGCATATATGGCAATAACTCCTCCATACTGAATGTAATGAATAGTATAAAATATGTTGATATGTTTAAATATTTACAGTAGTGCATTGATATGCGTTTGATAATGAATCCTATATTAAGCATATGCAAATGATAATAATGAAAAAATATATATATATGACAAAAAGCGATTATGAGCAAAGAACATTGATGTGCAGGATGTAATTGCATATTGTCATATAAAGATTACTCTACAGATTAAATACACATAGTAGATTACACGAAAATTTCTAATAGCGTCTTATAAAAATAGTGTATGGAAAGTACCAGCAATTTATATTAAAATGTATGATAATTCTTTGCAAAATTACTGAATTCTCTAAATGTAAATATAGAGGTATATATTTTATATATATATATATATATATAAAATATATATATATATATATATATATATTATATATATTAATATATATATATATAATATATAATATATAATATATATATATTTTATTTATATATATAAAATATATATATATATTATATATAATATATATATATATATATATATTTATATATATATATATATATATGTATATAATATATGTATATATATTATATATATATATATTTATACATATATAATATATATTTTTATATATATATATATAAAATTTTATATATATAACTCAATTATACATATGTACATTTATGTATATATGTATATATGTATGTATTATATATATTATATATATTATATATATATATATATAT
>NC_051393.1:42987689-42992337 GCF_015228065.2 Penaeus monodon
ATAGAAAAAGTTTGTTACTATTATCGTTAAGAAAAGAACACTTTGTGTTGAAAATTATGAATAAGTTTGAAAATGTGAGAAAATTAAGTATATTGTTTCTTGTATATTTTGCACTGATTATAGTTTTGTGTAGGTGAAGTAAATAAATAACCCCGTGCTTTCTAAGCATAATAGCTTAGAGGAAGTGTGTTAGGCAGCGACGAGTCATGTTAAATTAAGGAGCAAATTTTTTTTTTTTTTGTGTCAGTCTAAAGTATTTGTTTTTGTCATAAATATAACTGTTACTTGCTTAATGCTTCTTTCGTTTATTCTCTGTGTCTGTTTTAATTTACTTGCCTGTTTGCTTTTCTTATGATTATCATTCTCTTTGTGCAGTTTTAATTCATCTATTCACATTGGAATGTTATTTTTTGTGATGATAAATATTTTGATATATGATATTTAATTAAGCTATTCATTATGGAATAATGATCGTTTTTCATTTGTCAAATCACATAACTGACAATTATGTAACTTTGAGTCATAATTGTGAAGTGTTTTTCGTGCGAAATTTTTGATCCACGGAGAAGCATCAAATCCTTGCTGTACCGTTAAAGTGTTCAGAACCCAAATAATGCTTAATCTGATTATTGTTCCACATAATCCACATTAATAATTACTAGTTAATAAATTTCTTTATTTCAAGAAAAAAAAACTCAACGCCTGAACATGATAATATTAAAATTATTCATAAACCACACAAGTAGTAACATTATAGACACGTAATGCCAGTAATATTTATCCAAGAACGAAATAAAGAGAAACTGAAATGTTGAAATGGCAAAGGACATGGACTTGGGAAGCTAGCATATTCACTTAGTTAACGGCAGATTAATTATGTCCCTGTACCCCTCAGCACCTACAATTAAAAGCTGTAGGGGATGTTTAGGGCAAGAAAAGGAGAACAAGAAGAAATAATTAATCTCTTTTTTATATCTGTGCCCCCCAGCTCCATATTAAAGGCAATTGGTCGTCTCTTAAACAGATCTAGAACATAAAACGTAATGTATTTACAGTATTGACATATCTAAAATAACATTAAATCTATTAAGAACAATTAACCATTTATCAATTCAGCATAAGTCTTTCATACTGACATTTGATCTCTAACAGTTGTTGAATATTAGTTCACAGCAGGTGAACCAAGGTAGTACATTAAAGAAATATTTATGGATGCTAACCGGGATAAGTGTGCTACGGGTATCAATTAATCAGAGGCAAGCTTCAGGATTCCGTGTCATGGAGAATATTTCTGGGTTAAATATGATCAGTATAATAAACTACACCTACTTCTATTAATAACTTTCTAAGATAAAAACTTTATATTATATAGTATTGTTTGTCGATATTTGTGTTCAGACATACATTCACACACACACACACGCACACACACACACACACACACACACACACACAACACACACACACACACACACACACACACACACACACACGCACACGCACACGCACACGCACACGCACACGCACACGCACACGCACACGCACACGCACACACACATATAGATAAACAGAAATAATACCCATACCCATATCCATATATATATATATATATATATATATATATATATATATATATATATATAAACACATTGTATATTATATATATATATATATATATATATATATATATATATTATATATATATATATATAAACACATTGGATATTATATTATCTATATATATATATATATATTATATAGATAGATGGAAAGATAAAGAGGTACAGACATAGTTATTTATGCACACACCCACACACATATATATAAACAGCAGAGGGCCTTGCAATTGTAATGTTTTTGCTAAGCGCTTGGTTACCCTTCTCAGTCGCTGTGATTGAGTACTGGTATGCTAACATCAACATACTGGGGTCAAATCGAAAATAAGCTAGCCACCTTACTGCACCATGCCACGGCTTTGTACACATTTGAAGTCTAAAAATGCCTCTCTAAAACCAAGGGTCCACTTGTACACCCAACATAATATGTGAACCTCTACCACTGAGGGATTAACAAGTGAAACTGCCTGCTTAACACCACTTGCATACCACTTCCCATAACTCACACAGCCTGCCACAAGTACATACTGTTGAAACACATGTAGAGCAAGTAAATCCATCTTAAAAATTATAATAATATCAATGCCATGACTCATAACTCATAGGTTATGTTTGTTGGGGTTAGGTTATGTTAGGCTGGTCGTCTTATCCGGCCTAAACCTGACTTTTATACCAAAATTTTAGGGGTCGATTTCTGTTCAGTCAGCATATATGGTATGTGTGTGTGTGCGTGTGTGCGTGTGTGCGTGTGTGCGTGTGTGTGTGTGTGCGTGTGTGTGTGTGTGTGTGTGTGTGTGTGTGTGTGTGTGTGTGTGTGTGTGTGTGTGTGCAGGTTAATTGTTTCTGCAACAATCAGAAAATATTTCCTCTAATTAACTTTCAAAAATAACATATCAACATTAACTTTTACACACAATAATCAAAGAGTTTACGAATTTATCAAAACTTTCTTTATCTTATTAAACACAAATTAACCGATACAACAGATGAGCACACTAATTTGAATATTCTTCAAGAATAATGTGATCAACACAACATAATTGAAATCCCTTCCATTAGCCTTTTGGGTCAACATCATATCAAAAATTACAAAATATAGTAACATTTATTTCTGAGCACAAAATTTCCATTCAAAGTAAAATATCCTAGATTTTCCTAGCAAAAATAAACCATAAATCTGATATCTTACATCTGTAAATAATAGTTCTTCAATTTAAAAGCCAAGCGCTGAAATCCTTACATGTTTTACAGTTGCATTTATCCCACATATTTACCAGCTGCTGTTGTTGAATATTAAGTATTACAAATCATGTCTTTCCTACGATAAATCACAAATACCAGTACATAAATGCCACACACACACAAACAAACACACACACACACACACACTCACACACACGCGCGCGCACGCGTATTTATCTGTATTTCAACCGCTGTTAATATTCCTGGAACTACTTTCTCGTGAAAGCACCCTTTTGTACGTACTTTTTACCTCTGTCTTTGTCAGCATTGAAGTTCCCCTCTTCCTTTTTTATTTGTCATTTGAACTTTTTTCTGTCTCCCCTCTATCACGTATGCCACATCAATCAGGCATGTTTGGTGTTCATTTACCAGTATTAATCATGAGCTTCCAACAAGACTAAAGGTTTACTGGAAGATTTTAAAGTGTTATTGTTTTCTAATTGGTAGTACTGAATATATGCTTTGATGTTGGAGTGAATATAATCAAATCTAAACATCTGAAGAAGGATCAGTATGTTGTCTTTCACACGCACCCTCATTTACACATTGTAGGAACCACGAACCACGTCAGCCTCGTCCTCATTGGTCAAGCGCAGCGCATCTCGCGACTTACTGCTAGCCTCCCCACTTTTCCGATTATCTGACACAGGGATTCACAAATACAGGTATTTTTTAACGTGCAAAATCCGAAACTATGGCTCCAGCGACTGGTGGTAATAAGAGAGGGGTTTTAATAATCGCCCACAAAAATATGAAAAAAGCCATGTGGTACAGTTGTGGATATCAGTTCTGTGCTCCATTTGGTAAAGGTACCCCCAAGTTGCAACACCAAACTCGCAGTAAACAGAATCTTTATGAATGAATGGTTTTTGTTAGAGGGGCTGTACAATTGTGACTGATAGTTTGGGAATATTTTTTTAAAAACAATTCTCTCTCTCTCTCTCTCTCTCTCTCTCTCTCTCTCTCTCTCTCTCTCTCTCTCTCTCTCTCTCTCTCTCTTTCACAAACACACATTTACATATATATATATATATAATATATATATATATATATATATATATATATATATATATATATATATATATATATATATATATATATATATATATATAAACACACACACATATATCACACACACATATTCTCACACACACACACACACACACACATGTGTGTGTGTGTGTGTGTGTGTGTGTGTGTGTGTGTGGGGTTGAGATTGTGATTGATGTGCGTGTGTGTGTTTACATACATATGTGTGCGTGTGTTGTATATATATATACACACACGCACACATATGTATGTAAACCCCACACACGCACATACAATCACAATCTCAAAACACACACACACACACACACACACACCACACACAAACACATGTGTGTGTGTGTGTGTGTGTGTGAGAATATGTGTGTGTGATATATGTGTGTGTGATATATATATATATATATATATATTATATATATATATATATAATATATATATATATATATATATATATATATATATATATATGTAAATGTGTGTTTGTGAAAGAGAGAGAGAGAGAGAGAGAGAGAGAGAGAGAGAGAGAGAGAGAGAGAGAGAGAGAGAGAGAGAGAGAGAAATGTTTTTAAAAAAATATAACCAAACTATCAGTCACAATTGTACAGCCCCTCTAACAAAAACCATTCATTCATAAGATTCTGTTTACTGCGAGTTTGGTGTTGCAACTTGGGGTACCTTTACCAATGGAGCACAGAACTGATATCCACAACTGTACCATGGCAATTTTTGGGGGTTTTTTCATT
>NC_051393.1:42992437-42999937 GCF_015228065.2 Penaeus monodon
TTTTAAAAAAAATTTATATATATATATATATATGTGTATATATATATATATATATATACATATATATATCTATATATATATACAACATTATATATATATAATATATATATAATATATAATATATATATATGTGTATATATATATATATATATATGTATATATATATATATATATATAATATATATATATATATATATAATATATATTATATGTGTGTGTGTGTAAATATATAGATAGATAGATAGATAGATAGATAGATAGATAGATAGATAGATAGATAGATAGATATAGGTATAGATAGATAGATAGATAGACATGTATATAAATATATGTGTATATATATAAGTAAATGCATATATATGTATGTGTGTATATATACAAACATGTTAATATTTACATGCATATATTCATATGTAAATATACATATGTGCATATACATTTGCACACACACACAAACAGATATATATACATATATATATATATATATATATATATATATATATATATATATATATATATATATATATATATATATATATAATTTCACTGCACTACATTTTTTTTGGTTGAATAAAATTTGTTTTATTTGTTTTATTGTTGGTTTTAATGAAAAAATAGCCAATAATGCCAAAATAAACTTTAGTCTTTAGTTACAAACATAAAGAAAATATTCTGTTGTTCTACATGTCGTGCAACATAGAATTAGCTTTTGTTTTCAAGTCGTATTAAAATTACGTAAATAATTCTATTCACTTTTAAACAGGGTACACACCACATTTTGTGCAATGAATATAAGAGATGAATATTATGGCATACTGCATTGTTGACAGGATGATTTCCTTTCTGTCCAGTGAGCAATCCTGTCAAGTCTGACACTCTTGACTGGCATATGAGATGCATTTCACATTTCCTTTTTATTCCTGTATTTGCTTCTCTATCTCACTTGCCTTCCTTTTCATTTTAAGTTCCCCTAACTTGCACAAACTATTAGTTACTTGCTCTCGAAAAGTTGCAAATCACATAGTTTCCTTGGGTTTTCCTGTAAACCAACCACGAATTGACAATAGCCCCATTTAACACTTCTGAGCGCATCTGAATTCTGTGCCTTCCTATTAGGTTCACACTTCCCATATGTTAATTGTAACGGGTGTTAATGTATGGGCATTTGTTACTAATAATTTTCTATTCTTTTCTCTCACGCCTTTCAACTTCACATATGGATAACTTCCTGCCAAAGTTGACATCAGCATAACCAATTTGCTGTCTTGTCATGCTACACTTGAGACATCAATACAATTAATGAATGCAATCATTTCATATGAATCTCCCTTTCCTTGTCTTTCCTTCTAAGATGGCATCTTACTGTTAGGAATGCGATTCCTTCTGACAGTTCCCAAACTATAGATTCCTTGTTTGTTGCTTGGCCAAATAGACAAGCAAATTGACTGATGTGTAATAATTATCAAATTACAGTTTGTGATTATAGTTACGGGGATAGTTATAGTTGAAACTCATTGATCTGATTCATCTGGGAGGCGATCCGGGGCCTCACTCTCCTGATCTGAATGCATCTAAGTCATAAGTAAATCCAAATACTCCAAACAAAAAGTTTAAAGTCCCATTTATGGGGTTTTGCTGGTTTGTACTGCTTGAGGTACATCTACCTTTAGTTGTGCAAGTCTGTTCTTCAGTTGACAAACACTCTTCCACTGATATTTTCCTGAAAGTTCTCAGTTTCTCAATTACGAGCCTTAGCTTAAAAAGTCTGCCCTTACCTGGGTCTTCTAAAGATAAATCAAGGTCATTATTAGCAAAATGAAGAGCAAACCTAATCGTCTCAAAACAAATAGCAGACATTGTGTCCTTGACTTGTGGAACACCAAACGTGCTAATGTAAAGTACGCAAGACATCACTAAGCATATAGCATTATATTTTCTGTAAATCAGTAGGCTTATTTGATTCTTCTGAACACTGTACGAAGCAATTCATTTACACTCAGGTCAGGTAGATGGTCAGGAAGAAAAGTACCTGAAACAAACTTATATGGAGTATAAAGTAACTCAACTAGAAGTGCATTGCTGCTTCAAATCACATTTTGTTGTCAGGTATTACTTTTTTACCATAATGTTTTCTGATTTCGTAGCGTTAGTTCAGCACTGGATGTTGGCTACCTACTGCTTTGGAGACTAACTGACGGCAAGTTAAAGTTTATGAGACGTTTCCACTAGTGTAAAAACTGTAATAGAGTCACTGCTAGGACTTGTTTCGCCGTTGTTGTTCTGCGTTAAAGGCATCATATCTGAAAAAAAATATCATATTAAAATTATCCCTGTGAAGGAAACCTTGATATCTCAACTGTCATATTAGGTACAAACATTTATACATTCATACAAATATACATATGTATATGTGTATGCATTCATATATACATAACTTACGAAAGTTCGGATATGATAAGTTTAGTCAAGGTATATTCAAAATATCATTGGGGAACATTATCCATCCCGACAAGAGAGGATTCATGGTTATTCAATTTATATGAAAGAAAAGATTTACCATATTCAGATAAATATTCCCTCTCCAGATCTAAAATAAATGAAGGGGTTGCAATGCTGTCCTCTGCATTTTCCTTATATTTTCTTTATTGCTTATTAAGAGGATATGCATAATATCAAACGTTTATGTATCATATATGGTACATGATGTGCTATATACTGACGTACTAAATGGTAGCTTTAAGATTTTGTGGCATATATGATACAATGAAATGAATAAATATTTCTCTTGAAACAAGGTAACGTATTTATAATGTAACCTTTGCAGCCAGTAACTTCTTTGATTTAAGAGCACACATGAATATTTTTCTTCCCTTGTCAGCATAGGGTTTGATTGATTATTCAAAATTTTCTGCTGCGTCAACAGCTAAGCATTATAGCATGCGAAAAAGATGCTTGAAAATTAACGAGAGCTGTCAGTCTTCTCGGCGATGCCCGGTCTCATTTAAAGAAGAGCAAAAAAAAACAAAAAACAACAACAACAACGTAGCGCTACAAGTGGAAGTTAAACTAACTAAATCATTAGCAGGGATGTGTCTGCCATAGGAGAACATGGTGTGTGGATAATCTCCACTTCCCCATAAAACATTATCGTGAGAGAAAGTTGTCGTATATCTGCCACACTATGCAGTGAAGGGATATATATATATATATATATATATATATATATATATATATATATATATATATACATATATATGTATATATATATATATATATATATATATATATATATATATATATATATTTATATATATATATATATATATATATATTTATATATGATAAACATATATATAAACATATATATATAAACATAAATATATAGATATATATATAAAATATATATTTATATATGATATATATATACATATATATATATATATATATGTGTGTGTGTGTTTGTGTGTGTGTGTGTGAGCATATGTGTGTGTATGAATGTTTGTATACATATATTTACATATATATATATACATATATATGTGTATATATATGCATATTATATTTGTATACATGTATGTAAACACACACACACACACACGCACACACACACACACACACACACACACACACACACACACACACACACACACACACACACACCACACACAGACGGACGCACACACACACATACACACACACACACATACACACACACACACTTATTTACTATGATTACAGATAATATATATATATATATATATATATATATATATTATATATATATATATATATTGATTACCTAAAAAGGTAACACCGGCACTCTCCGTGGAAAGGAACTGGGAACCCTACCACGTACTCACTCCAAGAGCATCACAACATGAAAACTACAATTAAGTATCATGCTGTGACCACGGCGGCTCAGACATGAACCTACCGTTAAAAGAAGAAGAATATATATATATATATATATTATATATATATATATATATATATATATATATATGTGTGTGTGTGTGTGTGTGTGTGTGTGTGTGTGTGTGTGTGTGTGTGTGTGTGTGTGTGTGTTGGGGTGTGTGTTTGTGTGTGTGTGTGTGTGTGTGTGTGTGTGCGTGTGTGTGTGTGTGTGTGTGTGTGTGTGTGTGTGTGTGTGTGTGTGTGTGTGTGTGTGTGGGTGGGTGGGTGTGATGTATATGTATATTATATTATATGTATATATAATATATAATATATATGTGATATATATGATAAATATATACCAGTACACACACACATGTGTGTGTGTGTGTGTATGTGTGTGTGTGTTCAGTACCGTATACGGAGTCTAATTGTCGAAACACATGATACCGCATGCGTACGTATGTTGTTGTTTTTTAGTACTTTCTAATAGTCATATAGGATATCACTCTTCGTATTTTTTCAAATATGAAATCCATCTCGTATCAAATTCCAGAAAATTTCATTCCGACAAAGATTAAGACAGAAACAGACAATAAAGTCGACGCAAAAGGGACTCTCTTTCCATTGTTAGTTATGAAGTATTAAGTTACAGAAGTTGAGAAGCTGAGAGGAGGATTAGAAATAGAATATATCTGTGAAGTAAGATTGGCATTGGAAAATGATTTGTGGGGAAAATTTGAGCATAACAAATGAACTGTTAGCAAGTCACAGTAGTTGAAGGCTGGGATTGCGAAAACAGTGGAGTAAGAGCAGTATTGAAAAATGATTTGTGAGGAAAATTGAGCACAGTAAATGAGCTGGTAGAATGCCAATATTGCCGTGTATGATGAGATTTATGTTTTCCATATATCGACACTTAGTATATATCTACAACGGGATATTTTGTAACAGGATATTTATAGCGATATCTCGTTATAGCAGTCGCTAGTGTAGCATTGTATATTTAATCTTCACTTACAAATTTAATTAAAAACACTGACCCGAGAATAAATGCACCATTTTAATTATAATTATATCATTATCATTATTATCATTATTATTAACATTATCATAATTATTATCTTTATCATTATCGTCACTATCATTGTCATTAAAGTTATCCTGATAATTATCATTAATACTATAGTTGTTTTTGTTGTTGTACACATGGAAATCATTTGGTATATTTTTAAGATGCTCTGTGGATATTTTTCCTCTTTTTCAATCAAACTGTCTGCAAAGATTCGGTAAACAAATACATATAAAGACCTAGACATCTGTTAATTTTATTTTCTGTTTACTTTCTTATCGACTTGTTATGATTTAGAAATGACTATATTAAGAAACCATGGGCATGAGTGTGTTCGAGGAATTGAATCAGATCATGCACAAAATATCATATTGATATCCTATCCATATAAATTTGAAATAGAACTTGGGCTAAGACGTGGGTTTTCGTTGTTTTTATTTTTGTATATTTTTTATAAATCTGTCATTACAATTTTGTGTTAAATAACTGATTTACATTCGTAAATTATCTCCTGGCCTTTTTCTGTTGACATACGCGACGTATGTCAACAGAAAAAGGCCAGGAGATAATTATGATGATGATCAGCTGAAAAATGAGAGAGAAAAAAAAGAGAAATATATTGGTCCTTGGAAAGCATGGAGCTAGCGAAACCCTGTGCCCCCTCCCCCTCAAAAAAAAGAAAATCGAATTATCTACCTTTAAAATATATGTATATATATATACGTATATATAATTCGTATGGGTTTGTGTGTGTGTGTGTGTGTGTGTGTGTGTGTGTGTGTGTGTGTGTGTGTGTGTGTGTGTATGTGTGTGTGTGTGTGTGTGTGTGTGTGTGTGTGTGTGTGTGTGTGTGTGTGTGTGTGTGTGTGTGTGTGTGTGTGTGTTGGTATTTGTAAAATCGAGACTAACAAAACTGATAGCTTAATACGCGTTTAATATTGCTGAGTACATGTTGGGGAACCATAGATGTCCTTTTTCGTGCGTTTAAAGCTCCTTTTTTGACGAGAAACTCAAGTAAACTTTTCGTTCGGCTTGCCTCATTTGCCGAATTCGTAAACACAGTCCCAACACTCTACTTGTTATATCGCAATATGAGGTGACTCGATCCCCTTCGTAGTGTGTGACAGAATTCGCGGAAGAAAACATATTGGACGTTGTTAGTGATGATATGGATTTTAGCGATGAGGAAATATTTTATCTTGCTTTGTATTAACCGAAATGGAAACAGAAATACATATATTATTTAGCTTAAAAATGTTATAAATAGCTAGAAAATAATCGTCTGCACATTTTAGATAAGTAATTCCAAATTATTATGAAAATAACAATGTTATTTGAAAACGCTCTTCGTACATCCCAGGCCTGTCATGATGCAGTTATAAGTAATCATGTTTTATTTTCTGGGAAGTACCTAAGCTTATTAATTGTACCCAAGCTAATACTTCTAGTTGGCACAGATATGATCACAACTTGGTAGTTTATGAAATCACCAACTGGCTACAAAAGAGAAATTTATCAGGGGAATATTACTGTTATTACCTATTTCTGCTGGCCATGTTGGTGATTTGATTATAAAAAGCTGTAGCAGGCACCCTCTGAAGGCTGTTTGAGAATGCTTTAGTTTGAGAATGTTTTATCTGATCAAGAAGTTCCGTCAAAAAGTAAAATGAAAAAGAAGTTTCAAGATTTTCCAAGAAATCATGAAATTTCCACCAAAAATATGCCTCAAGTCGATTTTTTTTCCGTGTGAGTGATTGTTCGTTTAACCTTGGAATACGTCGTTGCGATCATTTTCATTGTGCGTATTTTGATGGACGAGGTATACCACAATTAAGTAGGTCATTTGAAGCATTCTAAAGTGTCTGATATGTTAGCTTTCTACACTTCCCAAGACCTTAACAAACGATTGGTTAACTATTGCAATGGAGATAATTTCTACATAAAAAATAAACCAGTCATCTGATTTTTCAAAATTATCAATACAGATTCTAGAATGTTGCAATTGTTTTTACTGATTATTATTTATTTTACGCTTTGAAAGATTTCCTACTGTAATAATTTCGACAATATCTGTAGTATGTATGGCATCCTTGTGCAGTAGTCTGAGTATTGAGAACATGTCTTATATTTATTTAAAATTAATCCAAAATCATATGTATGCAAAACACACACACACACACACACACACACACACACACACACACACACACACACACACACACACACACACACACACACACACACACACACACATACACACACACACACACAGGCCGTCGCATATGAGGGCTAATACGCGCGGAAATGATACCAAAAGGCTCAGCAAAATGGTAAATTAGTATTTTATTCTTGTTTATATGCTTCACTCCTTTAACACTCGTTTGTTCGCCTTTCATTCACAGACACGTGGCTTCTAGTTACAGCTGGGAGTTATGAACCTTATTGTACATTTTGTGTTAGCCAGAATCATGAGCTTCATAACAACTACATTTAATTCTGAGGAATCTTGAGAAACGTTGTAGTGTTTGCTTGTG
>NC_051393.1:43014937-43017437 GCF_015228065.2 Penaeus monodon
TCATATGGCTAAAACTGGTAGTTATGTTTTCATGGGATTTTTACACTAGTTGGCAGCAGTTTAGGCTTTTTTTGTTCCTTGTGATAAATGTTTGAGTATCTTTTTTAATCCATTGGTGGCAAAAGTAATATTGGTAAAAGGGTTTATGTCAAAAAAAGATTATTGGGAATAACATACATAGTTCAAGAAATATTGACAATAGTGATGAGACGGGTGTGTAGAACAACAGAGCATAGGCATGGCATCAACAACGAGCATAGCAGATGAGAAATACTTGCCCCTGGGGAATCAGCTTAGACATGTTCGGTTAGTTGGACCAGTTATCTCCTGAACTTTGACAGCATTTAGAAGGTAAAAAAAATGGCATAACAGAAATGGTAGGGGAAATAGTAGTTTTGAAAATTGGTGGGGGAATCAATGTAGATACCTTTCTACACCTCTGAATATTGTTAAGTTGCTCTCTGAATTGAGCCAATGCCATTACCAAATGCCCATTGCGAAATCATATTCATGTATTGTAGATGCTTATTGATTTAGTATGAAAAGGACATTTTTACTGGATATTGTTTTATTAATAGATTAGCTTCATGTATATTGGTTTTTCTCTTTTTCACACACACACACACACACACACACACACACACACACACACACACACACACACACACCAACACAACAATATATATTATACTATGTGAATATGCACTGATTATTATACAAGGCTATTTATTAGACATGAATCAATAATTTCCCGAGATCATACAGATCACTTAAAGGATTTTAATAATTAATGATGTCTGGATATCAGAATTGCCACCCGCAAAGTTCATTACATATTTTTTTCAGCATTCATAAGCAAATTGTGTTAGAATTATTGAGTAATTATGATATTTACAGGTTGGTTTTTTAAAGGTCAATACAATGGGGAAGGTGTAACAGGTATCATTACGTTCTAACGGAAATGCTGATCTTGCACACTATATGTCATGCCGGTATTAATCTGTTTTGCAAGGAAAGAATGTAATGCTGGATAATGATTATTATATGTTCCAATATATGACTATGACCGTGCCTAGCCGCGCAAAAGGGAAAGAGCGACGCAACCGCATTTACCATGTATGCAAGCTGTGTAGGGAATTTATCATTTGGCCGGTCAAGGTGAATCGATTGTCCCAATAATGAATGCAAAAGAAAACTATCAAATGCTTGGAAGAAACTCCTAAAGAAATGCATACTTCATTCTGACAATTGTTTAATTACTATTTATATTATACGATTTGTATTATTTAAAGGGAGTGAGAGTTCCTAATTAATTACAGAGAGATACATGTTTCTTAAACGTATCGCTAATTTACATTGGAAGGGCTGATTATATTCACGTAAAATTTTTATACTGTTTTTTACCTTAATTTCGCTATCACTTAAAACTTAGCTAAGTCAAATTAAGTTTTCTTAGGGTTTCCTTCAAACTTAAAACCCCGACTGGTGATGGCGATACCGAAGTAACATTATCAGCATTTTTCATAGAACTGATCTTGACAAATAGCAAAGTAGTTGCAACATATGATAGATATAATAGAAGATAGATGATAGATAACAGATTAATATAGACATATATATATCCGATTTACTGATATAGAATATAGCAAATGTATGTATATATTTGTTATAAGTATATTATATATATTTGTATAAATAATTGATTTAAATATATATTAATAATATACTAATATGTTTTAAATGATTATCATATATAGGGGATGTGGTGTGTAGGGTCGTTCGTGTTGACGTGTTGTGTGTTGTATTTATGTGTTTGTGTGTATGTTGTGTTTTGTGAGGAGTGTAAATTTCTACTATAAATATTCATTAATATATTATATATCCAAAATAAAATTATAGATCTTAAATATCGCTAGGTATATATTGTATATGGCATACCATATATATATATTATAATTTATATATATTATTATTATACCTATGTATATATTGTATTACATTGTAAATAATCAATTAATATATAATATGTATTATGTGTAATATAAACCATGATATACATATACATCTATATGGGTGTTGGTTTACATAATGTTATATATTATATATATATATATATATATAGTATAATATATGACATATAGATATATTATATATATGTATATATATATATATATATATATATATATATATATATAATATATATATATAATATGTGTGTGTGTGTGTGTGTGTTGTGTGTGGTGGTGTGTGTGTGTGTATGAATTTTTACTTGTTATTATTGATGGAATATGTACTTATGATTTATATAGATGATATTAATACAAAACACCAACAAGATCAAATAGAACAACGCACAACAAAAAACATACATCAACATCATATATTATACATACATGTCATAATATATACATGTGTATATAATATATATATATATATGATAATATATATTATATATATATATATATATATATATATATATACATATTCATATATATATTAT
>NC_051393.1:43027437-43032437 GCF_015228065.2 Penaeus monodon
CGCAGTACTGTATTGTTAGAGACCGCACAGAGCACAGCAAGCGGGCCAGGCAGACCAAAGACACGACCGAGTCTACGCCAAATTTTCGCTCGCGCAGAGTGAATCAGCAAATATCGGACTTCTTCACATCCAATTTAATAAAGTATCAATGAGGCTGAAAAGCAACATTTTCAGCATGGAAAAAGATGGTTAATTTATAATAAGTGTTATCTTATTTTAACATTTCACTGATTTGTTTCATTTCACTTTTAACTTGTTTCTTTCACAAAGATCGAAAAGACTGTTAAAGAGTTCAGAATTATATTTCATTATTTATACATAGTATTTACACACGTAAACATAGAGTAGATCCATTTAAATGATAAAAAACTTATTTGATGTCGCACGAAACTAAGACCGGAAGTCTGCCGTCTCACATAGTGGTATAAAAATAGCTACATTGTGACTGCAGGGCGATTGTATTGCAAACTCTGGCATTGTGAGTTATTCAAACAACGCGTTGTAACATGATTTATTACATCAAGTTTTCAAATTGTAAATGATTACATCGTGCATTATTCGTTCATTTGCTGACAATAAAGTTATACACTCAGTTACTATCACTGATTTGTTATATAGATCGTGATAGAATATCCATTTTCTTTAACCCAAACTAATTAATACACATTATAATTTCATTAGCGCAAATTCATTAATATATCGACAAGAGATCAATTTCCTAAACATAATTTCAATTTAAACAATAATCTATGCGTCCGATCATATTTTTGTATATCTCAAATAATTTCAAATCTTCTTTTTCTATGACATATGACATTCATTTTCACAGTTTGATTTTGCTTTTTATTACACGACAAATAACTCACTTCATTGACTCCTCCAGATGAAACCCAGAGTCCAGTAATGCCTATAAATAATCATGCACATCACTGATCATTCCTGTATACCTTATTAATACTAAAGTTCTACACATATAAATTTTAATCTAGCGTTGAATTTTCATATAGACTACTGCATAATAAGAAACAAAAACATATGTGAGATTACATCTTATCTGGTAAACACTTCCATATACATATTTTCATGTTTGGTCATTATAATTAATTAAGGAATATTACATACCACGCGAAATGTTTCCACATTTGGAATTTCTAATTGCACAGATTACGCAACAAAAAGAATAAGCGTAAGGCTTGCCCTTCCTTTGCTACATTCTGTTATTGTCCCTAAGAGGTGCAGAGCGGTTACTACATCAACACATTGTACAAAACAATAGAAAGAAGCGCAAGGCGTCACGGCAATTTTATATATAATTATAAATCACTGATAAATTCTAACACATACAGATGTAATTCGTCTGCAAAAGAACTTGTACACGAAATATCATAATTTAAATCATACAAATACGAAGCAAATAAAATAAGTAATTCCAAGAGTATTTTTGCGTAATAAGTTTAGCACTCTAATGATACGCCCTACTCCCTCAACAGTGATATAGAAACTTAATTTCTCATACAGAAATCATCAAGCTTTCCACAGAAATAAGAAATCCGTGTCTGCCTAATTGCAAATTAATTTTCACTTCTAACAAAAGAATTTTTTTTCAGATTCACTAAGAAAAATGTAATAAATGTGTTGAAGTGTATGAGAAGAAAAGTATCCAAGTATTCAATACAGAGCAAAGTCCAACTGCCTGTCAGTCGTTTGATGACAGGCTGTGGTATCTCCCTGCATGGGTGCTGTCTTCCTGCCACCTAGAATTAAATGTTCTTATTCAAATTTGTTCAACTGTTAAAAATACCACCAATCTTTGTGCAGATCTATTCATAATCTTGTTGCCTTCTTCATCATAATTCCTTTTATTAGTTTATATTTGCATCTCTTACAAACCCACTACGTCCAGGATTTGCTTCTCTTACTCGTGCCAGTTTCCACGTCCCTCTAACTGCTATCCTGCACTAAAGCTACATCACCAATTCATATACTTCTTCTAGAATTATGGTATTTTAGCCAGAAATTATCTATTTTCTGAATTCTAATTTTCTTTTGGGTTGTTCATTAATATCACAGGATAATAGGAGCTAACATAACCAAGTAACAAATCAATAATAGAAAGATGCGCAAAAATAACTTTCCAGGCCTTTCATTGTTTAAATTAGCAAAACTGAACAATGCAATCTACAATTCTCCAAAATGTATATTCCTTGTTTCACTATTCTCATTAAGGATTCACTAACTCCACTTTACCATGGAACATCACTTGTTAAAACACCATTTCCTACATTCTTTAATACAAAACTTATATTTCTCTAAACCTCAATTTTTCATATTTTTTCAAATTCTTTCCCAGCCAACTTTAATTGAGGCCCATTATCTGATTACATTGCTTTGGGATACCCTCTATTGGATATGAATCACCTGAGTGTGGCTAAAAAGTTATAGCTTTCAGCAATATCTAGATACACTGCTCTGGTGACGATACAACTGAAAACTATATCATAGGCTTTGTCATGACTCATTCATTGAAGTGTCTCTTTAATCATAAAAGGATCAAAGAGATCTACTGCTGTGTAGTAGAATGGAGGTATAGGCTTGAATTACTCTGAAATAAATGGGCCCATGTACTGATCTTTTTGTTTTGTTAGTTTTCTACATGTGATACATTTACTCTTGATAAATTCCATTGCTCTCCCTGCATCAGGAACCTAAAATTTAGCTTGCAACTTAGCACCACATAATTCTAATCGAAATACAGATAATTATTTTAAAGAGGCTATACAATTCCTAGCTGCAATTAGATTTGTAACATATTCACCAGTAACTTTTTGCCATCTAATACTTGCAAATGCTCCATATACTTATACACTACCATCAGAAAAATTAATAAGAACTGGCATCCCAATGAAACCACTGTATGTTAATTCTCCAGCTCATAGAGATCAATAAAGAATAGCTTCCATTCACGAATAATTGTGTCATTAATAGGCTCATCCCAACCCATCCCATCAATAGTTTTGCTTTTAATGCGACTGAAATTACAAGACCTAGTGGGTCATACAATGATGATATCTGACTTCATATCATTTTGCGTGTCAAACCAGTAGGAATTTTTGTTTCAATATCCTACTGCTGTAGACCTGGGTCACTTCTTAATTTCCTATATTTCGATAAAAAAATCACCTTTACCTTGAAAAAGAACCAGTCTTCCTTTGTATTCCACTTAAGTCTTAAAATCTTTTTATACGGAAGATAGAATCTTTTCTGCATTACTCCTCAATTTGTAGGCATTTTCCGTTGTACTAGTTAAGTGTAATATACCATCAACACACGTGTTGTGAGTTATCGTATCATATACATCTGGATGTTTATCTTTAAATGTATATGTCAATTATAAGGTAGCTATAATACCACTAGATCTATCTCCAAAGGTGACAGAAGTTAAAATATAGTGATCTAGTGCTTTGTTGCAATTCAAATATCTCCAAACAAGTCGATGGGTGTGTTGATCTCATAGGCTAAGCTTACGATACATTTTCGCTGTATCACCCACTATGGCCACTCTTTCTTGGCAAGACCTAAATGAAACCTCTATTAGATTATTCAAAATATCAGAGGCTTTTGCCCATAAATAATTAAATCTTTGTCCCATGAAGAGTTACACCAATACATAGCCTTTGCGGAAGAGGAAATATAACATAACACTGGGATGTCTAGTGTGACAGGAGATGGAAGAACAGTTAAAGCAATGGACATGGTTACATGTATGTATATTTGTGTGGGGGGAATGTAAACATGTGACAGTATATAGGATTATACAGGTTATGAAGAATATAACATTTGATACATAGAATAACATGAGCATCCATATTTCAGTAACGTATATATATATATATATATATATATATATATATATATATATATATATATATATATATATATATATATTTATATATATATATATATATATATATATATATATATATATATAAATATAAATGTGTGTGTGTGTGTGTGTGTGTTCGTATGTGTGTGCGTGTGTTGTATGTGTGTGTGTGTGTGTGTGTGTGTGTGTGTGTGTGTGTGTGTGTGTGTGTGTGTGTGTGTGTGTGTGTGTGTGTGTGTGTGTGTGTGTGTGTGTGTGTGTGTGTGTGTGTGTGTGTGTATGTGTGTGTCTGTCTGTGTGTCGAGTGTATCTGTTGGTTGTAAAAACCTATACACAATACAGATATAGTGAAAGATAACAGTTACGAAATCCTTCTGGTGTTAATTTACATATCTGAATATGAGATCAGGGAGGATTTCGAAGCTGTTCTGTTATGTTTCAGAAAACCTGTTTTGTGTAAAGTGTCGTCAATATTTTGAACTTATTCTTCCGTTGGAATTTATAGCGTAGCATGTATTTATATGTAATTCACAAAAAAAAAAAACACTTAAGTGACTCATTTCTTATATTTTAGCTTGTTAAAGTATATATGTGTGTGTGTATGTGTGTGTGTGTGTGTGTATGTGTGTGTGTGTGTGTGTGTGTGTGTGTGTGTGTGTATGTGTGTGTGTGTGTGTGTGTGTGTGTGTGTGTGTGTGTGTGTATGTGTGTGTGTGTGTGTGTGTGTGTGTGTGTGTGTGTGTGGAGGCATTTTCCGTAACCCGGCAGAAACAACTTGTTCAAATGTCAATGACAACGGTGGTTATTGCTTTTCACATTCTTCTACAGTGTACAAGTATGGTGGCCACAAAATGAATTGGATCTCTGAAATGGGTTTTCTCCATTCTTTTCACACCAGAATAGCGTAGCTGTAGAAATATCTCACTTGTTATAGTGTTTCCTGTCTATACATAAGCTAATAAAAAAACATTAAATATTGTATTTAAACCTGATTTCTATTAAAACTTTACTTATTCATATTCTCAAGACTAACATGCGACGCAAATATATAACTTTACCTCGTACATGTACAGTATCTTGTTTCCCTGTTTCTCGTTTCTCTCTGTCATCCTTCTCA
>NC_051393.1:43044937-43047437 GCF_015228065.2 Penaeus monodon
AGAGAGAGTTAGAGGAGGAAAGATTAATAATAGATGACAGTTGTAATGTTATATATTTGTTGGAGAGAGAGAGAGAGAGAGAGAGAGAGAGAGAGAGAGAGAGAGAGAGAGAGAGAGAGGAGAGAGAGAGAGAGAGAGAGAGAGAGAGAGAGAGAGAGAGAGAGAGAGAGAGAGAGAGAGAGAGAGAGAGAGAGAGAGAATGAGTGAGAGAGAGGGGGGGGAAGAGAGAAAGAGAGAGAGAGAGAGAGAGTTAGAGAGCGAAAGATAGATAGATAGAGACAGTGTATGTGTGTGTGTGTGTGTGTGTGTGTGTGTGTGTGTGTGTGTGTGTGTGTGAGAGAGAGAGAGAGAGAGAGAGAGAGAGAGAGAGAGAGAGAGAGAGAGAGAGAGAGGGGGGGGGAGAAAGTGTCCAGGATGAATTTACTTCAGCCATTTTCATTTTAAAGTTGTTCTTACACAGAATTTGTTTTACCACAAAATCCATATACATGAATTAATTTTAGAAATGCTACAGTCACACATATACCACTTCACATATTGCAATATCTGTATATTTAATACTCCTTTGGTGCTGTGTCGTTCTTGCAAACGTGATCCCCATGGTAAAGGTTGGGGTAGCATTTTCTTCTTCAATGTTGTCTGTGTGTTTCAAGGATTGTATGTTGTCCTGACGAACCTTGTACAAATGTATGAATCCTGCCATATCTTTCATGCACTGCGATCTGGCAACACCCATTTTGCACGGCTTTAAACTTCGTCAGTAGGTTGTGGTGAATTTCTGCACTGCCGTCCCACCTAAGGCACATATATTGTGTAATTGATCTTATTTGTGACTGTAAAGGTGTAGATCTGAGTTTTAAGAGACTTTTCTCGCTGATAACTTCAGATAAATAAAACTGAGGTTAGTATCTGAATTAACTCTAAGAATCTGCACTTCAGACTCATCCTATATATTTCTATTGACCATTCCAAGTTGCTCGATTGTTGCAGAGACACTTTTCTGTTATATAACTGAGGTATAGTGTTTGGTCATCAGTATAAGCAACTGCCTCTAACACTCAGTGTGACAGAGCATAAAAAAGGTTCAAGATAGGAGGTCCTAGGAGATTTACATAGGGGGTCATCAGTAGATCTATGAGACGATAGATGCTTCAGTTTTCTAAGCAGCTGCCAGTGAACGAATGTAGATTCTTTATTGTTCTACTTTAAATTTGCTACAAGACCTTCGTGCAATCCAAAATCAAACAATCTTGCAGTGAAGAGCGCAATGAATCTCGTCCCACTTCCTTGGCTCAAGTGCATACTCCCAGAACAAGAAAACACTAAAAGCAAATTCAAACCAGTTCTACCTTTAGTACATCGACGTGCTTTTATTCCTTCAACAGGGTCTTTGAACAAGAGAGCAAGAATGGAAAACGAGATATTGCACTTCATTTCCACGGGGAGAGTTATATGCCTTCAGCAAGGCGTTTTTTAAGGATCTTAGTAAGGGGAGATGAAAGCTCTTCAGAGTATTGTTTTAACAGGTTTGTCTTTCCCCAACGGCTTTCCTGTGACAGGTGATTTCTTTTTTTTCAATATAGCTCTTATGGCAATTCCTTTTATCAGTTTATCGCGACATGGATCTTCTTCCCACAAGCGACCTGTAGAGACAATTCTTCTTTGTCTTTGCTTTACAGTACAATATCATCTCTAATCTGAAGAGGGGGGTATCTAATCTTTCTTACTGAGATCTTTCATCTTAGTGTCCTTCAGAGATTAATGAGGTTGTGTAAGAGTTGAACGTCTATAGAAGTCAGCTGTCTCGGAGCAAGGGAGATGAAGCTGGTGGTGGCGGTGGTGGTGGTGGTGGGGAGGGGGGGGGGTAATGCCTGGAGAAAGGAGAGAGAAAGGAGGAGAAAGGGCGAAGTCTTTGATACAGAGGAGGGGGGTGGGGGTATTGTGAGAACTTGGAGCTCACGTTCTTTTTTATGTTCACCGTGCACGTTCTCTAGGAGCCGGGACCTAAATTTAAAGTAGAGGGGAGATTGGGAGAAAAAGAGAGAGAAAAAAAATGAAGGAAATGGTGCCAAAAAGGTAAGAAAAAAAATCAAAGCTAGAAAATCAGAGCTAGAAAAATAAATCTCCTGTTGACGGTATTTCTCACGGCTAGATGAGATTAGCTTGGCATCTATGGGTTGTTCGGTCTTTAGTTCTAAAAACGTAAATAACGTTAGAGCAGATTTAGCGGGAGGTAGCTGTGAAATATCCTAGACGAATAGGTACCGTAAATTTCAGTAAGTTCTGCGAGATCAAGTCAGTTATTTTGGAACATAGGTGAACCATGTCTTCCCTTAGGTTTGCATACATAGCTCATGTGATTCATTAATATTGTGAGAATATAAGAGGCATGGGTGTGTTCTCTCTCTCGTTCTCTCTCTCTCTCTCTCTCTCTCTCTCTCTCTCTCTCTCTCTCTCTCTCTCTCTCTCTCTCTCTCTCTCTCTCTCTCTCTCTCTCTCT
>NC_051393.1:43052437-43054937 GCF_015228065.2 Penaeus monodon
GATTCATATCATATGAGCCATTGTGAATGCACATGCGAGTAAATGGATATATGTAAGCTTTTTTGTGTGCGCACACATACAAACACACACACACACGCACAAATGTGTGTGTATATATATATATGTGTGTGTGTGTGTGTGTGTGTGTGTGTGTGTGTGTGTGTGTGTGTGTGTGTGTGTGTGTGTGTGTGTGTGTGTGTGTGCGTTTGTGCGTTTGTGTGTGTGTGTGTGTGTGTGTGTTTGTGCGCGCGCGCACACACAAATGCTTACATTTATATATATATATATATATATATATATATATATATATATATATATATATATATACATACATATATATATATATATATATATTTCTATATTCATATATATATATATATATATATATATATATATATATATATATATATATATATATATATATATATATATATATATAAGGCCGCGGTGGCCGAGTGGTTAGAGCATCGGACTCAAGACTGTCACGACGGCAATCTGAGTTCGAGGGTTCGAGTCACCGGCGGCGCGTTGTTCCCTTGGGCAAGGAACTTTACCTTGATTACCTACCTAGCCACTGGGTGGGCAAGCCAGCTCAAGTCAGTGCTGGTCCCAAGCCAGGATAAAATAGAGAGAATGATTACCTAAAAGGTAACACCGGCACTCTCCGTGGAAAGGAACTGGGGACCCTACCACGTACTCACAACATAAAAACTGCAATTAAGTATCATGCTGTGTATCAGGCCGCTCAAACATGAGACTTCCGTTAAGAAAAAAAAAAAAAAAAAAAAAAAAAAAAAAAAAAAAAAAAAAAAAAATATATATATATATATATATATATATATATATGAATATAAAAATCATGCTTATATATATACATATATGTATATATATACATATACATATACATACACATATATGTGTGTATGTTTGTGTGTGTGCGTGCGTGTGTGTGTGTGTGTGTGTGGTGTGTGTGTGTGTGTGTGTGTGTGTGTGTGTGTGTGTGTGTGTGTGTGTGTGTGTGTGTGTGTGTGTGTGTACATGTGTGTGTATGCGTATGTGTGTTTATATATATATATATATATATATATATATATATATATATATATATATATATATATATGCATATATATGTATGTATTTATATATATATATATATATATATATATATATATATATATATATATATATATATATATATATATATATTGCAGAAGGCCGCGGTGGCCGAATAGTTAGAGCGTCGAACTCAACACTGTCACGACGGCAATCTGAGTTCGAGGGTTCGAGTCACCGGCCGGCGCGTTGTTCCGTTGGGCATGGAACTTCACCTCGATTGCCTACCTAGCCACTGGGTGGCCAAGCCAGCCCAAGTCAGTGCTGGTCCCAAACCCGGATAAAATAGAGAGAATAATTACCTAAAAAGGTAACACCGGCACTCTCCGTGGAAAGGAACTGGGGACCCTACCACGTACTCACTCCAAGATCATCACAGCATGAAAACTACAATTAAGTATTATGCTGTGACCACGGCGGCTCAAACATGAACCTACCGTTAAAAAGAAAGAATATATTGTAGACTGTTTGTATACTCTCTGTGTCATGTTCGTATATATGTTTATATGGTGTTTCTCTACGATGCTTGAGGGAGAAGAATACACAAATTAAAACTAAAGCAAGTTCATTGGAGATTAGCTCTGACAAAAATAAAAGGGAGTTCTTCATAGTCCTGTGCCCCACACGTTAGCTTCTGTCCGAGAGTGCTACTGCCAGACGTGTGACTACAGAGACAAAATAAAATATTGTACTCTACAAATTGTACGGAGAATCTCACTCTTCTACACAGGCGATATGCTACACAGCAACATAAACTAAACATAATCTTCTATATTTCACAGTGTAACATATCACACAAAAGGCAGTATATATGTAATATAATCATATAATTATCACAATATACATAACATTGTCATCATATCCCGTATATGGCGGCATTACAATATGACACTCACAACTCACATTAGTATCACAACTCACTTCATTATCACAACCCACACAGACCAGCTACGGATATTGTGTTTTTCATCTCCCTTTTATGTTCTGTACAGTATATACAATGAAAACGATCATGATTTTTTATTGTTTTAGATAGATTACTCACTGTAGTATTTAGAATTTTACTAAATTAGTAAAAAAAAAAAAAAAAAAAAAATCCTGTGGATTGGATGTTTTGCTTACAAGGTATCACAGCTTATATGTGACCCTTAATACTATTACCGGATTTTATTTCTTATAATACACGCAAATGCATGCACTGCCAACACTGACTAAGCATAGAACTTTTTCCGCTCAAATCGGATAAAGACTGCTTACTGAAGCGCCATGGAGGAAGGGGAGGATCTGACTCGGGTAGCTTTTTCTGCTGTTAAAGTTTATCTCTAAGAAACGTCTGTAAGCCACTGGGAAATAGCCAAGAAATTAGGTGTTTCCAAAACTTCAGCTG
>NC_051393.1:43059937-43062437 GCF_015228065.2 Penaeus monodon
TCTCTTTACCTTTATGTATATGTATACATATATATGCGCATATGTGTTGAGATAAAGATAGTTATGATTGCAGTTAAAAATAAGCAAGAAATAAATTAACTTTAACAGGAGAACCTAGGGAAAAATATATATTGCAATTATAATATATCTTCCTATTTTACCAAGGTGAACCAATATCTTGTAGTGAGGAAACATCCCAAGACTGGTGGGTACAAACGTAATAAGAGTTTTATCGCTCATCCCCACGTATTTACGGTATATCACGAATTGGAAAAAAATGTGTGTATGTGAATATATTATATATATATATATATATATATATATATATATATATATATATATATATATATATATATATATATATATATATATATACTTACGCGTATATATGTGTGTGTAAATATAAATATATATGTGTAAAGGTAACTACATATACATACAATATATGTATATATATATATATATATATATATATATATATATATATATATATATATATATATATAGAGAGAGAGAGAGAGAGAGAGAGAGAGAGAGAGAGAGAGAGAGAGAGAGAGAGAGCTTGCTGGGATAGGTCATTGGTATAGCAATGGCAAGGTCCTTGGTTCGCGTCCGGTCTTCCCTCTCAGTCGACTCTCCTGTGAATGAGTATGAACATGTTGACGTTAGCATATTGGGGTCAGAGGAATTGGCCATCCTACCGCATCATCCCATGGCTTAGTAAGCATGAACCGTACTTATGCTGACGAATATAGAAAAGGTATGTATGAGAATGAATATCTTCACAATACAAGAGATGTATGTGACCGGTTTCGATTATATCTTCGTCAGAAATACGTACATCAGATAAGGATAAGTCCGATATGCGAAGCTTAGCCTCGCCCGGGCTATGCCATGAGGGGAGCCCGGCCTGTGTCGACTAATGCCGACTCGCTCACGTGTGTCAGCTGGTGCTGACTCGGCTGAACCTAGTCCTTACCCGCCGTGGTGCCCAGCCACAGCAGTAACCTCCGGGCGACAATTGCAACTTCTCGCGCCTGGGCGGGGCGCGAACCGCCGACCCCTCGGATGAGAGGCCGACACGTTACCAATGTACTAGCCCGGAGGCTCGTACATCAGAGAAACTACAGCGTTTATATAGTTGACATGAGCTGACGAAACACCTGACGGCGGTGACCTCCCGCTCGCTATCCGCATAATTGCTTCCGCGACCTTGGATAATTTGAATCTGACCGATGCTGTGTTGACATTTTTCTCCGTCGCGGTGTGTGTAGCATCCATAATTTTTCTTTTTTGCTTGTTTAGTCCTCCATGGACTACTTCTGCTTCCCTCCAGTTCGGTAGATGCCCAGCTTCATCTACATGTACCACCATGGCGTTGTAAGTCCTATGGTGACGGAGGTCAGCTCGCTGATCCTGGTGTTGAAACAGCAGGCCGATACACCATAGTATGCCGTATCGCATCTGTTGCATGGTATACAGTATAGAGCATTATTAGTGTTGCTTTCGGGATGTTTTCTGTCTCGTATTATGTCATGTATCTTTTTTCCCAGATCTGCTGCCGATTTTCATTGTATTGCCGAAGTACCTGCTGATCGCCTGGGAAATGTCAAATGGAGGTAACATGAGAAAAATATTAGAAGAGGGTGCAGAGTCTGATCTTGTGAATAGGTTCTCCTTCTTTCTGAGGTTTAGCGGGAATCCTCTGGGATATTTACGTTTCATTCTCATTCACTTAGTAAGCATGACCCCTACGTCTACTTGGATATGGGACCAACTTTAACTTTGATATATATATATATATATATATATATATATATATATATATATATATATATATATATATATATATATGTATGTATGTATGTATGTATGTATGTATGTATGTATGTATGTATATTATGTATGGAGGTAAAACTTATCATTTGTATGATAGAAATAAAGCTGATGTTTATAGACTTGCTTTTATATTTTTATACGAATTATAACCGTTGGGAGTTTAGTTTCGCATTTAGGTATTCGGCTGGAGCGGAGACGCACATCCTCCCATAGCCAGTGTTGAGAGAAGGCAATCGAGTGCATTGGCTGTGTGGGCGTAGCTTTGTATACCCATGCACTCAATGGTTTTCAGAAGACACTGCTTTCAGATTACGTGTTGTGCCAATAGCGTTATCGGTAAGCTGTGGTTTATGTTTCGTTAATATTACCTGAGCTTTGAGTATTACGTTGTGAAATGTAAACAACTGCACCAAGGGATATGGGATTTTGTAGTGGTATCCTGTTATCAAGGCTGTTCATAATCCCTGATACTCAAGTTATAGTGGTTTTGTGAAGCATTATGATATGGTACTTTTAATGTAAGTACTGCGTTGCAATGCTATTGTGATTCTGGTCCAATGGATGTTGTGAATCTGATTCATCCCGGGACGCGAATCACCAGTGAAAGGATAGGGATGAATTGTGTGAGTGACGTACCTGCCATGCTTTGTTATATGCTATT
>NC_051393.1:43084937-43087437 GCF_015228065.2 Penaeus monodon
TTTAAAGTTACCCATGTTCTAGTCTGAAATGCAATAATTTTATGAAGGAAATCATATTTATGTCAAAGCAGGAAATGCATTACGAGATTTATACGGAAATTAAGGAGATTTTTCACAATCTTAATGATTCCAAATAAGCTGAAAAGAATATCAACATAGAATTCGCATAATATAGTGTTTAAATCATAAAGTTTTATGCGTTTTGAAGTAATGAAATATATCACAGCAAAGTTTTTTTTTCATGAAGTAATTAAGTAGATGATATTTTACAGCAGACGGGTGCCATTTATAAATCATAATAAGTGCGTTAATATAAGCCATTTTAAATGAGTTACCATAAAACAAGAAAAAAAATATGTTGGTAAATTTCACATTTACGAGATTTACTAAATGCAAGTTTAAGGTTTATATAGCATTAGTGATCATGGAAATAAGATAAAAAGAATAACGCAAGAAAATTGAGAGAAAATATATTCTAAGAAAAAAAATGAATGCAATATTCACAGGTAGATACTTAAACTTTATAAAGCCGACAGTAGCATTCATTAATCTATGCTACCTTAAAATATACAGAGGAGGGAAAGAGAGACAGGTATAGAAAGAAAAAAAAATAAAATTAAGCAGAAAATTAATAATAATAATAATAATAATAATAATAATAATAATAATAATAATAATAATAACAATAATAATAATAATAATAATAATAATAATAATAATAATAATAATAATAAGTAAATAAATGTGCAAGGATTCGTGATTGCTTAAACAAAACGCGAAGAGTGCAATAGTAAAATAAATAAAGACAAAAACTGGAAACACCTTTACACACAGACGTACAACCAAAGACAATAAAATTTTTAAGTACCATAAGAGGAAATTTCAATTGGCTAAATTAATATCCTAAAAACCGGAAGCTCAGGTACACAGGTGGAATTACCACTTAAAGATATCAACTGTAAATGCACCTGTATGTTCTTACAAAGCTGGATAATACTACTAACCACGACGGAAAACAGCATTAGGCCTTGTTTACGTTCTATAGGTATTCCCCTAATCATCCCTCTAATGGTGCATAAAGTTACACCGTTGAGTAGTTCAAACGCAGATCTTGTTTTGCATTCTTGTTGCCTGAGCGCCCTAAGCAGAGTTTAGCTACGCGGTAGACTGAGGCAGGTAACGGTATCATTACAAAGGACTGTTGTGGGTAACATTCATATCAACATTTTCTTGTGTGTGTGTGTGTGTGTGTGTGTGTGTGTGTGTGTGTGTGTGTGTGTGTGTGTGTGTGTGTGTGTGTGTGTGTGTGTGTAGAGAATCTATTTATTTATCTATCAATCAATCAACCACATATTTAACTAGAAATAGATAAATACGTGTGTAATCTTTAATTGTATCTGGCATACTTATCCGCTGGTAATTCCACTGCCCGCAGTAATTCCCAAGCTACATTGCTAGAGCATACAAGTTGCTGAATTGTTGCCAGACACTGGTAAACTACTTCACATTTGAATCACGTCACAATTGATCTAAAAGGAAATATCAATGACTAAACACAAAATAACCTAGACATTCCCACTACGAAAGGCGTCCGTTATTCAAAACTTTCCAGCTATCAAGTAGAACACGTATAATATAATATAGTTCTTCGCTTGAATTCACTCCTATAATCTTGACACTCTCCCCGCCAGATATCAAGAAACCGAACTTGTCTACCTTCACTCGTTCATATCTCTCAAAAGGATCTTAGATTAAACAGTGTATCTTTTATCCACGTTTGCCTCTCTTCTTCAGCGAGTCCCCACTTAAACTGTCATATAAAGCGTTTGTTTGCTTTTCTTTTCAGTGACAGGAAGCTCTCGTGCATAGGCTTAAAGCTAAGCCATTGCACTGCTGTTTGCTGCGTATTTTTGAGCGACGAAGTTTTTTTTTCTGTAGGTTAGTTCAGTTCAGTTTAAGATTAGTTAAAACTGGTTTAGTTCAGTTTTGCTTAGCTTATTTACCTTTGTTTAATTTATATATTCAAGTAATACATGTTTTCATTATTAAATGTTGAGTTATTAGTGTAGTTTAGTTCGGTTTAAGATTAGTTAAAACTGGTTTAGTTTGGTTTCGTTTTGATTAGATTGCATAAGTTTTTTTTTTTTTTTTTTTTTTTTTTAAAGAATGGGTTATTGCAATAAATGTCGGTAATTATTATATGGCGACGGTAAATATATATTTGACAGTAACGACTGCAGTCATAATTAAGATAGTAGTAATGATAATATCACAATGATTATGATGGTGATTATGAAATTTTGAAAGAATAATTATTGTAGAAAATAATGATAAAAAATATGACAAGGATAATGATAATAACGATAATATTGACAATGACGATGATAGTTATCTCAATTGTTCTCAGCACAATTTTTTTTCTTGCAGATCCAATCATGGCTTTAAGACTGTCATGCAAATCAGTCACTGTAATAAAGAATCATTTATAATAATAATAAGT
>NC_051393.1:43102437-43124937 GCF_015228065.2 Penaeus monodon
TAATACAGCAAAAATGAGAGTAAATAATGCCTTACAAGAATAAGGATAGTAATAAGAAGTAAGAATGTAGCACTGAAGAAAAAAACAAGATATGCAAGATTTCACTGGCCATGTGAGATTAGGTAAGGTCACTATGGGACGTAAATGTTGTTCTCAGGTCAGAGCGCCAAATTAACAGATCATGTTACTAGCGAAAAAGTTGTGTCACATAGTTCATATTACAATATAATATAAATAATGCAAAAAATGCAATACGCATAAACATCGAAGCAAGATATTAACTACGGAATGCAAATATTCAACTATAATGAAACATAGAATTTATTATAGATTATCTCTGATCGCACAACTGAATACCATCAGGAAATTAATCCTATAATTAACTGATTAAGGGAAACGTCGAATTTCCTAAACAGTATCAAATATTCAATGAGGGTGAGATGGCATTATAGTGAAGGAATCGTGTCATGGAGAAAATTCGTAGGGAGAGAATTTTCAGCTGGAAAATAGTAAAAGGAAGAAATTCCTGTAGAAGTTTAGTGGTGACATGAAAAATAAAATCGTGAGTTGAAATAAACTAACCCTATGCCAGATTCGTTATATCAAGAATATTGCACAATATACCACTTCGTAAACTGCACTAATAGTAAAGATATTATCAATAGTCACTTAGAAAGAAAAAATGTAATAGAAAAGTAAAGTTCGGGGAGAAATTCGCGAGGGAGAGAAGGAAAAATTTGGGGGAGGAATGAGACAGGTGAATGAACTAAAATGAACAGCGACAACATACCTCTTGGCTAATGAGGCCGCCACCGACTGAAGTATTGCTACTGTGATGACGCGACACACGTTCGTTGGAAAAAAAAAATTGAATGGTAACGTATCTTAGAAAAATATTGAGTGACTAATCAGAGACCTGTGAGCTCTTGTCGAGCGTCTTAACGAAGACATATACCTTATACAAGCGTGGGATTCTATCCGTCGCTGCTATGTAGACAGCTTACAGGGTGATCCGTTCCTACCACCGTAATATGTAACAGATGTGGTAAGAGAGAAAAACACACAATTCTAGATAAACGGATCACGAATAAATAATATATTCTATAATTCACTAATATGTAGTAAATATATATATATATATATATATATATATATATATATATATATATATATATGTATATATATATATATATATATATATTCAAGATACAAATACACAAAGGTACGCAATAGATATATAGCATACACAAAATATAGCAAGGCATATGAGTATAGATGTGTTACACAGTTGCAACCTTTAAGCTAGTGGCACAAGTACCTTACTGGAGGAGGCACGGTTCTGTCTAATTCTACAGACAAAATATTCAGCTTATATTACAAAGGGGTTATTAGAGTTGCCAAATAGGACTAATCCGTCCAACCAGGTGTTAGCGGGATTTTGTGACATGGCCGACCTTTCCACGTGGGGTAAAGTGGAGTCTGGTTATCACTGGACTTGAGTGCGAGAGATGTTTGGTACTATGAAATCTATATATATATAAGAAATTTTATTTTATCAGTATGTGTATATATTCACTGTTTGGCACACACACACACACACACAACACACACACACACACACACACACACACACACACACACACACACACACACACACACATATATATATATATATATATATATATATATATATATATATATATATATATATATATATATATATATATATATATACATATATATATATATATATATATATATATATATATATATATATATATATATATATATATATATATATATATACATATATATATATATGTATAATGTATGTATGTGTGTGTGTGTGTGTGTGTGTGTCTGTGTCTGTCTGTCTCTCTGTGGGAATAGGTGGGTATGAGTCTGTTTGTGTGTCTGTGTGTTTATACCTGTATTCTTTCATCACAAATAATCCCCTGAAAGACAGAACTCTCCAGCTAATCTGTGTTCAAACTATGCACCGAGTCATTTTGCGCACACGAAGCCAAAATGAAAAGAAAAAGATTTTCCCTCACCGCCCGCTATACAAAATAGTTATTCGTAGGAGATGAAAAAAGTAAAGAGCCCTTGTGACTGAGCACTGGACTTTGATGACGTAATTTTGGCAACAAATGAAGCGGCGGAGAATGAAGACTCATTTGGTCGACTTTACAATCTTTATGAAAAACTACTGCCCAAAGCAATGCACTTAGCTAATATTTTTGCTTGCATAACAATATATGAAGACGCATAGTTTTTCTATATATATATATATATATATATATATATATATATATATATATATATATATATATATATATATATATGTATATAGTATATATATATATATATATATATATATATATATATATAATATATATATATATATATATATATATGTGTGTGTGTGTGTGTGTGTGTGTGTGTGTGTGTGTGTGTGTGTGTGTATGTGTGTGTGTGTGTTATACATATGTATAATATATAATATATAATACACACACACACACACACACACACACACACACACACACACAGAGCGGGTCTTACCTGGGGTCCCTAAAGGATTCATGGATGGGTTTCAGGGGTTCCGTGTAAATCAGCTAAAAAAAATACATGGCGAGCACGCTCGTGCGATAGTTATCAACGACAAGGTAAGAAACCGGTTCCGGAAAACGTAATCTGCTCTATCCTGCTCTCCTCTCATACCGCTCTGTTGTAAGAATATGGAGGAGGTTCGAGGGTTTCACCTTCTACGCTGTCTTCTGTTGAAACTATATTATCTAAGTCTTTACACCGAATTGAAAGGAAGGTCAAACATTTATATGGTGTCAAGAATAATACGGTAAAAAATCCTAACCGTGTCCCAATTTCCATAACTTTATTAGACTTTCATAGAGTCTGATTTAAGACGAATTTTGTGAAATGAAGCGAGACGAGTCAGCCAATAAATCTTGCAGCAAAAAAATTACTTACAAGGGAAATACTGCACTGACTACAGACACTGCTTTTACCATGTTTCCACCTATCAGTCAGTGATTCTTCTGTGCTCTATCCCAACACCACTTAACGCGTTAGTTTTCGGTTTGAATTATGCTGAAAGGGATAGATAATAATGGAAAATATGCACTTCTTCAAGCCTTGCGTAAGTCTGAGGTATCTGTTATGCGAGTATAAACCATTCATTATCTCTCACACTAGATTTCCCCTCTGCGAGTATCTTTGCGGAAGGGGAAGTAAAACGAAGTGTTCAACTGATCCTTTCTTTTTCGCACTAATATTTCTGAAACCAGGAACTGTTGTGTTTGGGACATGCTGACATGCGGTAGTGTACAGCTATTGCAGCAGCAAGAAATACAAACGTACACCCCAGTGTAACAGATGGAAAGAAGTAACGTGGCACCAACATTTTTTTTTCCCTTAAGCTAACATTTTTGTAAAAATATATTTCCTGATACCTTTTATTATTCATTCTTTCATTAGAATATTTTATCATTGTCGTCGTCATCGTCATCGTCATCGTCATCGTCATCGTCATCACCGCCACCACCATTACCACCGCCGCCACCGTTACCACCGCCGCCACCATTACCATCGCCATCACCATTACCACCGCCATCACCATTACCACCACCGCCACCATTACCATCGCCATCACCATTACCACCGCCACCACCATTACCACCGCCACCACCACCACCACCACCGTCACCACCACCACCACCGCCACCACCATTACCACCGCCACCACCACCACCACCGTCACCACCATTACCACCGCCACCACCACCGCCACCACCATTACCACCACCATCACCATTACCACCGCCACCACCACCACCACCGTCACCACCACCGCCACCACCATTACCATCGCCATCACCACCACCATTACCACCACCACAACCATAACAGTTCTTTGTGTAGTCCAGAATATGAAAAAAAAATAAACGAACATTTTTAATCAGTGTAATATCACGTGTTGACACAGCAGAGGGAAGTAGAAAATGCACCTTGAAAACAGAAGGAAAGACGTGGCTCAGTAAAAGGTCAGTAGTGACCTGGTGGAATGGGTGAGGGGGATGGGTGAGGGGAATGGTGTGGTGTGCTGTGTGGATGGAGGTCATTATTAGAGGGAATAAAAAAGCGTAATTTATAATGATGACAAAAATAATGATATAATGATCCAATGAATAATAAAGAAAACAATAATACAAAATAATAATTGTTATTGTTTTTCTTACTTATTATCTAATACTATACATATATATACATATGAATATGTATAGTACATATATGTATGTATGTATGTATGTATGTATGTATGTATGTATGTATGTATGTATATATATATATATATATATATATATATATATATATATATATATATATATATATATGTTCATATATATATATATATATATATATATATATATATATATATATATAGATATATATATATATCTATAATATATATATATATTATAATGTGATATATATATATATATAATATAGATATATATATATATATATATATATATATATATATATATAATATATTATATCTATATATATATATATATATATATATAGATATATATATATATATATATATATATATATATATATATATATATATATATATCATATATATATAGTATAGTGTGTGTGTATATTTATAGTATAGTGTGTGTGTGTATATATATTTTTTTGCGTGAAGTCGGAGATCAACGATGATCTCCGACTTCACCACCAACACCCAACCATACCTGTGGGCACTCACACCCACAACAAACACTTCCTCAAAAGATAAGACACCAGTAACCCCAAATAGTATATGTGAAATGACCTTCGATCTCCTCAGCAAGATTCCTGATGAAATGTTCCTTGTCCCTTCTCAACAGTGTCCAAGCCCTATGCACCAAAGAGTGATGCAAATCCTGATTGTCATTCAGCTGAGCCATGCGACATACTTCAGTGGCCTCCAATGTCTCCAAAGAGATGAAATTTTTGTCGGCTAAGGACTGGGCAGTCCTTGTGGTGCTGCTGCTGTTGTCTGGTTCTGCTGGAGGATCGGGGGATGATGTGACCCAACCTGGGAAACTACGCTGAACTTCAGGTTGTGGGATCATGCTGTGGGATCATGCTCCTCCTCCAGAGAGTGAGTAATGCGAGCGAGCAAAATACCATAACGTATCACTCCGGTGGTCACCAGTATAGTAGATGGATGGCTGCGCATCTATTTGATTGATTGATTGATTATTTAAAATTATCTGCCGCGTCAACAGCTAAGGTCATTAGCGGCGAATACCTTGTTAAATAGAAATATTAAAATGTTTAAAACTTTAAAAATCTATCAATAGATATCTTATAAATAACAATAAACAAATTAAAAATCAAAGCATAAATATTATACTCTAAGTGTATAAAATTATTGGCATAAAACATTATGCATAATAAATTCTTGGTGACACCGGAGTTTCCCCTAAGGAAACTAATAAGACCCTCTATGTAACAATCCTCCCCCAATACACTCTTCAGTGTATATGGGGGAGACAAGTACATAAGGGTCTTGGTCTGAGAATGTTGCACACCTTTCCACTACATCGTGCGATTGTAAGGATCTTGGCATCCCTCACCAAAGTGCTTGATTTTTTTAGCCATTATCGGCCATGAGTCAGTCTTGTTTTGGTGCCCGATCTTAGCCCGTGGTAATGCAACTTCCACTTTTCGGTTGGGATGGATGCTAGTCACCAACTGCCAAGGTCATCTCTAATCTCTCGCAGTGTATTTCTGGAGATATGCCTCCATGTTCCTTCCATTTATCGCGAAGAAAATCATGATGCTGGGTTTCAGGTCGGTGTGTGGGAGGGGGAAAACGAGCATCACAAGGCTTGAGCGGCAGTGCCTTGGCCTCTGATTCCAGCTCGGTCATTCCATGACCCAACATGCGCTGACACCCAACACAGAGTATCTTTTACGTGTTGACATCAGTGCAAGCCAATCTGAACCTACCTCACTAGTTGAATGTGATGAGTTTAAGTCCTTGATGCTTGAAGCGCACTACAGAGTAACAAAATATCACAATAGAATTGTTCATAAGATCCTAGTCCTCTAAACGCTGCCAAGGATGGCATGTAACCTCTGAGTGATGATTCGAGGATGCTAGAGAAGACTGCCAGAGCAGTCTTCCTTCTGCTCACTGTGCCAAAGACACACCATTTTCAGATTTCGAACCATCTGTATATATTTGCGTCCGACCCTTGGTACTTAGAAATTGTGGAAGAAATTTATCTATGACTTCGCTTCAGATCTCTCCCTTTCCCAATTCGACCAAATACAGCATCAGACTGGATTAGATCAAGGGTTGGAATTGGGGAATTCCAACAGCCACGAACCTTAGTGAGAATTAAATTTAAGTTCTTCTACAAGATTCCTCATTCACATACCATACGGATCGGCTATCATCAAGGGGGTTAAAACCAATCCTGGTGTAGGAGATCCTGGAATCTTTGTAGTATCGCTGTAGTAAATCAGGTTCATGTAGTCCACGGTGTAATGAAGAGGGTGGTTCTCACTACTCAGCATACAGGGACTCCACAGGTGAAGACCTGAAAGCCCCAGAACAGATTCTGAGAGGAATTCATTATGAACCGAGTCCAACATCAGGAGGAACAGTGGGAGTTGCAGATGAATAAGTTCAAATCAAGAGTCAAGCTTACTACGAATAAGCGCTCGGTTAAGCCGTTAGAAGCGTTGGGAGAGTCTGCACCCACGATAAATGTGAAAGAACCCGCCAAAATACTAAGTGCTTTGGTAGCCTTCATTAAATGTTTGAGGTGAGGCACCCATGTAAGCCTTGAGTCAAAAATTAGACCCAGGTACCTCCACCTCTTGCCAAAATTGCAGTGCGGTTTGCTCCTAAATATAGGGAAAAGGATTGAACTTTTCCTCGTTTGTGGACATGTATAGCCAGGTCTTGCTTGGAGAAAATTGAACCATGATATGCTGCACACTGTACAACCTGATTTATTGCAGTCTGCATGCGTCCTTGCACATCCTGTAAGCTTCCTCCTGAGCAGTACAGTGTAAAAAATCCACATACAGATTACATGAGAACGCACTAAGGAACAACCTTACAATGTCATTCATAGTCAATGGCAAACATGGTCAAACTAAGACACTCCCTTGTGGGACCCCTTCACAGCTGATCTTCCAGGTTAGAGAAAACTGTTTCCTACCCGAACTCTAAATTTTAAATATTATATTTATAGTTATATGTAAGACATTTTTTTTTTTTTTAGATTTTCAACTTTTTAAATATTTTAACATTCATCCACAAGGCATGCGCAGCGTAATGACATTATTTGACGCGGCATATATTTTGAATACTCAATCAATCTGATTTTTGTAGAAGCTTTGTATGAAAGTATGTAATGCTCATCTTAAAACCAATGTCATACAGCTTCATGGTATCCATGCTTCACAGTTAGTATCGTAAGCCGTTTCAAGGTCAAAAGAAGACTGCTATCATGTGACTGTCGCTGGCGAAGGAATTCCCGTATAGCAGTTTCCATCCTCACAAGTGATCTGTGTTGTTGATCTTAATTTTCTAAAGCCATATTGATATGGGCTCAATGTCTTTCTTTTTCCAGCAGCAAGTCAACCTGAAGTTGACCATTTTCTCACATCAGCTTGCAGATGCAGCTCGGTTGAGGGAAATGGTCTGTAATTTCTGGTGCGGAAGCATCTTTGCCAGGTTTAGGAACATGAATGATTATAGCTCCTCTCCATGTGGATGGCACTGTGCCCTCTCATTGATCCTATTAAATAGCGTCTACAGGAACTTCTGGGAGATCTTCGGTAAGTGAGATAACATTTGGTATGTGAATACCGTCAGTTCATGGGGGAGTCTACGGCAGAGCTGCAAAGCAGAGTCCATCTCCTTGCGCAAAAATGGCAGTTGTATGGAAGTTCCGTGCAGTCCTACTGAAAAAGAAAGAACACTGGGTGTGTTCTTGTTTCGCCGAAAAGTGGAGAAGAACGCAGCAGTGAAGATGCTCAAGAGGAGATCTCCTGCAAGGATTAGCTAGCCTATTGCAACATCTTTTTTATCTCGTGATGATTATTGCCATCTATCATCAGAGCAGGTTGTGACAGGATATGCTCTTTCCAGCGATCTTACGCACCTAGTCTCATACCCAGCTAAGGGAGTCCAGAGTTACGAGGAGACATTTTACTGTCTCCACGAGTCGTCTTTCTAGCTCCTTTAGCACGCGCCTGGCCTTGGCTGGGTCTTCTCTGCAATTGATAAGGTTAAATGCTGGGGCGTAGTTTCATTTGCATTATGCAGATTTCTTGCTCTGACAGCTTGTGGACTCATCAGACCACATGGTAACGGAGGTCGACGGTAATGGCCTCTACTTTTCGGAATGGATGCTGTCTGCTGCGAAGAGTAATTCATGATGTGAGGTGAGATTAACAGCATCTTGAATACATCTGGAAATCATTCACAGATCATTTGCAATACTGGAGTTGATCTAAAAGGATTCCAGTTCGCATGTTTCAAGTCGCCATTCTCTGCACTCATTGGCTGGAATACCATTCACTCCTCCAAAAGTATTGGAAAGTGGTCCACTTCAATGCAAGTATTCCATGACCCCAATGTGAAGTTAAAACTGGAATCAGACGAGCCTATTGATAGGTTTATATTGGAGGAATGTCCCAGTTGGAACTGGAAATGCTGGGGAGTGTTCTTGCTAAGTAAAACTTGCATTACTCTAAGAAAAGGACTCCAAGGCCCTTCCTCGAGGGTTTGCACAAAGGTCTCCAGAGGTGAGCCGACCATTGAAATCTCCCAAAGGAGTTAGAAATGGATGTGGCAAACTGCCCAAGTAGATCTTCCAAATCATTAATGTAGATCATGTGAGGAGTCAGATGGAGGCAACAGTGTAATGTCGTGTCAAGCCTATTACAGACTTCACCTGCAGTGTTGTTTGCCAGGGGAGGCTCTGGAAGGGAATATCCTTGACCTACATTACTGCTACTCCTCCATGAGGCTCCCTTGTCAAAGGTTCCATAATGGGCTTGAAACTTGGAATCCTCTCAGGGAAATGGTACAAATTTTCCTGGTCATAATCTCTTTGTAGGCATACACAAAACTGGGTGCCATGAAGCTATGTCAGATGTTTGCACTTTTTACCATTTGCATGAATCCCTGACAGTTCATTGGATTAGGATATCCAGTTCTTTAGGTATTTCTTACAAGGGAATTGGCAGCACCTGTGGTCAAGGTTGGCCCACACCTTTAGGCTGTCCCTTTCAGGGATCCTGGAGAGTACCTTTTTACTATTTGTCGACCTGTGGAACTAGTTTCACAGGTTTCCCTGGACAGCGTTCAGATTTCTCTGCCTAGGCAAAGGATGGACCTGAGCCTTTGCTCAGGGGGCTTCTGTCTAGCAGGCGGAGGCCCTGTTGATGTGTGACAGCTGGAGTCTTTTGGACAAGTTCAGGATTCCTTTGCCTGGGCAAAGGGCATGCCCGAGCCTCTACTTCAGGGGCATCTGCTAGCAAGCAGAGCCCCTGTGGAGTGTTTCTTTGGGTGGCAGTGGAGCTGTCACCGTTGAGGCCTCGGAGCCTTAAATGATGGCTCAAAAAGAGTGATTGATGCTTATTTAAAATTATTAGCCGCTGTCAACAGCCCTAGGTCATAGAGGCGAATACCTTGTAAACACGAAATATTTAAAATGTTTAAAACTTGAAACATCTGTCCAATAGATATCTCATAAATAACAATAAACAAATTAAAAATTAAAGCATAAATATTATACTCTAAGTGTATAAAATTATTGCATAAAAATATGCTAACTAAAATTTATTGAAAAAATTAGTATCCCTAAGGAAACTAATTAAGACCCTCTATGTCACAAGCCTACCCCAATACATTATTCAGTGTATAGGGGGAGACAAGTAATAGTCTTTTGGGTCTGAGAATGTTGCACATCTTTCCATACATGTGCGATTGTTAAGGGCTCTTGGCATCCCTCACAAAGTGCCTGATTTTTCGCCATCATCGGCCATGAGTCAGTATTGTGTGCCCGATTTCTTAGCCGTTGTTAATACAAAATTACACTTTTCGTTGGATGGATGCATTCACCAAACTGCCCAGGTCATCTTCTAATCTCTCGCAGTTTATTCTGGAGATATGCCTCCATTTGTTCCTTCCATTTATCGCGAAGAGAAGACAAACTCCTGATGCTGGGTTCAGGTCAGTGTGTAGGAGAGGAAAACGAGCATCACAAGGCTGAGAGGCAGCTGCTTAGCCTTCGATCAGCTCGTCATTCCCACTGACACCAACATGCGCTGGCACCCAAACACAGAGTTATCTTTTACGTGTTGACATCAGTGCAAGCCAAATCTTTGAACCTCCTTCACTATTGGATGTGATGATGTTTAGTCTTGATTGCTTGCAAGGCACTACTGACGAGTCACAATAATCAAATAGAATGGTTCATAAGACCTCAGTCATCTTAATGCTGCAAGGATGGCATGTAACTCGCAGTGAAATCGACGGCTGCCTAGAGAAAGACTGCAGATGCCCCCCCCCCCCCAGTCTTCCATTCGCTCACTGATGCAAAAGCCCACACATTCAGATTTCGAACCATCTGGTATATATTGCGTCCGATCCTTGGTACTTCGAAATTGCTGAGAAATCTCTCTCTGAATTCGGCTTCAGATCTCTCCCCTTTCCCAGTTCTGACCAAATCCAAATCCAAATCCAGCTCGACTTGAGTGTACAAGGTGGGAATGGGGAATTCAACAGCAAGACCTAGTGAGACTTATATTAATTCTTTCTACAAGATTCCTATTCTCTAAATAGGATGGCTACCTCAAGGGGGTTGAAAACCAATCGGATGTAGGAGATCCTGGAATCCTTGTAGTCTCGTATAGTAAACAGGTTCATGTATAGTCCGGTGTAATGAAAAAGGTGGTTCTCCACTCTCAGCATACAGGGACCCACAGGTGAAGACCTGAAAGCCCCAGTACAGATTCTGAGAGCTTCATTATGAACCGAGTCCAACATCGGAGCAACAGTGGGAGTTGCAGATGAATAAGCTTCACATCCATAGTCAAGCTTATCTACGAATAAGCGCTCGGTAAAGACGTAGAAGCGTTGTGCGGTCTGCACCCCAAGATAAACGTGAAAGAACCCGCAAAATTACTAAGGGCTTTGTAGCATTCACTTTTAACTGTTTGATGTGACGCACACCATAAGTCTGAGTCAAAAATTAGACCCAAGTACTTCACCTCTTGCTACAAATTGCAGTGGGTTTGCTCCTAAATAGAGGGAAGGATGGAACTTTCCTCGTTGTGGAAATGTATAGCCATGGTTCCGCTTGGAGAAAATTTGAACCCATGGATAATGTTGCCCACTGTAACAGCCTGATTTAATTGCAGTCCGCATGCGTCCTGCACCATCCTGTAAGCTTCCTTCCTGAAGCAGTACGTGTAAAGTCATACATAACAGCTACATGAGGACAGGAACTTGGAACAATACATTATAATCGTCATTCTATAGCAATGGAAACAGGGTCACACTTAAGACACTCCCTGTGGGGGACCTTCAGATGTGTTTCCAGGTTAGAGAAACAGTTCCACCCGAAAACTATAAATTTACTCGGTTACAAGGAAAGCTTTGTACGAAGGTGGGTAATGCTCCTCTCAAACCAATGACGTCATACAGCTTACATGAGTATGCCATGAGCTCCAAGTAGTACATAAGGGCCTTTTCAAGGTCAAAGAAGACTGCGAAACGTGACGTCGCTGTAGCAAGGAATTCTGTATAGCAGTTTCCATCCTCCCAAGTGCAATTCTGGGGTCGATCTCAACAATTTCTAAAGCCATATTGGATATGGGGTCAACACGTTTTCTTTTTTCTAGCAGGCCATGGTCAACCTGAAGTTTACATTTTCTCATCAGCTTGCAGATGCAGCTGTGGTGAGAGAAATTGGTCTGCAATTTCCTGGAGTGGAAGTATCTTTGCCAGGTTAGGAACAGGAATATATATTATAGCCTCTTCCATGTGGATGGCACGGTGCCCTCCCTATAGAGCCTATGAACAAGTCCAACACCGAACTTCTGGGAACTTCTTCCGGTAAGTGGATATCATTTGATATGGAATATCGTCACTTCCGGGGCAGTTTTACGGGCAGAGCTGCAAACAGAGTCCATTCCTTGCGCAAATGCCAAGTTGTATGGAAGTTCGGATGCATTCATACTGAAGAACGACACTGGGTGTGTCCCGTTCAGCACGAAGAGTGGAGAATCGAGAGTGTAAGATGGCTCCAGAGGAGAATCTCTGCCATGATTAGATCAAGCTCATTAGACACCATATCTTTTTGTCTGTGCATTGGATTATGCATCTTCCTTCAGAGACAGTTGTGATATGGAGAGCTTTTCAGCAATCTTACGCACCTGTCCCACACCACAGCTAGGGTGTCCAGAGTTAAGCGAGGAGACATACTGTCTCACGACGTCAGTTCTAGCCTCCTTTTAAGCACTCGCTGGCCTTGGCTAGGGTCTTTGGTAAACTGACAAAGGTACAATGCTGGGGCGTCGTTTACAACTGCCTTAATGCAGATTTCCTGCTCTGACAGCCTTCTTGGCATTCATCAGACCACCATGGTACTGGAGGTCGACACGGTACTGTCGTAAGTTGGGAAGGATGCTTCTGCTGCAAAGGTGAATTCGTGAATTGTGAAGGATTAACCGCATCTTTGAACACACTGGAAATCATTCAAGATCCTTGCCCCTACTGCAGTTTGATCAAAAGATTCCCAGTCGCATGTTCAAGTCGCCATCTCTGCACTACATTGACGGAACTACCATCACCTCCTCACAAAATTATGGAAAATGGTCGCTTCCATGTAAGTCTTCCATGACCTGCCAATGAAGTTCAACTGGAATCAGGTGAACCTATGATAGGTCTATTGGAGAATGTCCCAGTTTTGAAATTCGGAAATGTGTGGGAGTGTCACTGTTCAGTAAAACTGCATTGACTTAAAACAATGGACTCCAAGGGCCCTTCTCGAGGGTTGCACAAAGTGTCTCCCCAGAGGTGACGCCGACCATGAAATCTCCCAAGAGTAGAAATGGATGATGGCAAACTGCCCAAGTAACTATTCCAAATCATTATTGTATGAGATTATGTGGGGAAGTAGATGGAATGACCAACAGTGTAAGGTCGTGTCAAGCCTTATTCTCACAGCTTCACATGCAGCGTTGTTGTAGGTGGATGGCCTGGAAGGGAATATATGACGTCACACATTACTGCTACTCCTCATGAGGAGCTCCATTGGCAAAAGGTTCCCCATAGTGGGCTTGAAATTGAAATCCTCTCAGGAAAGATGGTGACGATGTTCCCTGGTCATAATCTCTTGTAGGCATTACACAAACTGGGTCCCATGAAGCTCTCAGGATGTTTGACAGCTTCTCCCATTTTGCATTGAATCCCTGACAGTTCCATTGGATTAGGGTATCCAGTTCTTTAGATATTTCTTCATAAGGGTTTGGCAGCCTCTGCTTCAGGGGCATCTGTCTAGCAGCGGAGGCCCCTGTCGGATGTTGTTGCAGCTGGAAGTCTTTTGGACAGGTCAGGATTCCTTTGCCGGCAAAAGGGCGTGCCTGCAGCCTTTACTTCAGGAGCAATTGGCTGCCTAGCAGCAGATGCTCCTGTATGAGGGCGGTGGCAGCTGGAGTGTCACCGTTGAGGGCCTTGGAAACCTGGCCTGATGGCTCAAAGACCTTAATTTGGGAGGAGGAGGTCTCTACAATAAGACCCCTCACTCCTACTCAGTTCCTGGTGGAAAACTACCAGAGGCAGTGTCAGCAATTAGGCGACTGAGGTTTAGAGGAAGTGGACAGAGTGTGTGCTGTAAGAAGCATTGGAGGGCAAGGGTTGGTGGGAAGGAGGATGGGCTAGAACCGAAGCAAAGGACCCTATCCTGGCTGTGCAAACAGCACACGGGCACGTCGCTTTGCCTCTGGGAAAAATAACTTTCTCCCTGCTCCTTATTACAATACTTCCTTTTCAAATTTGTACCTTTGTACATTGCTTTTGAAGAAGCTCTCATGAGCTTCTTGCAGTGGTAACAGCATATTGGACCGGACAGTCGTCATCCTCCTGAGACCTGTTGTAACATACCAAATTTACAATACTCTGGTTGTCCATTTTCTTTAAAACAACAAGAGTTGGCTCCATGCCCATAACCCTGGCAGTGGAAGCAACCGCATAGGGTTGGGCACATATTGGCTTTACCTTGAGGATGGTACCATGCTAACCTACCGAATTATGAGGAAGTGACTTAATGTGTTAAAAGTTAGAAGAAGAGCTGGTGTCGGACTGTTCCAAACCATCAACTTTCTTCTAAAACGTTTTACTGCCACTACATTAAAATATCTAGTCCTCTAACAGATTCTCTCAGAATAACTCATCAGGTTCGGGAAAAGACAATTCCTTAACTATTGAGGGTTTGTGAGGAGAGCATGAAACTGAGCCCAGGGGATATGTTAAATATTGCACGCAGACGGTCACTCTCGTCTGTGATGAAACTAAACTACAGGGCTACCATCTCGCTGTGGGGTGATACGAGGATCACGTTGGGACATACTTCAACTAATTTCCGATGAACCAAAGAGTCAAGATCCATGACGATACACCATCAATGGTCTTCACTAACAGGCATCTACTATATGAAATTGCTTCATATACCAGGTAAGATACTCCTGAGTGGAGTTGAGAAGGACTTTCCTTCTTACCTGGTTGGGAGCCCGGGAACCATTACATTCCCATCTTGCCCTTTGCGAAACTGAAAAGGCTCCAGAAGTGAGTAACGTGTGATTTTCCAGAGGAATGGTCGAGGGATTGCGCAGGTCGTCAGGAGAGAGCTTAGATCTTTGGACATGTAGTACTCATAACAAATTGGAATGGAAATCTTCATTTCCTCCCCCCCCCCCCACCATGGGTCCAAACGAGGGAAAGCTTAGTTGGGGTTCAAAATCTCCCAACAGCCACAGGGAATAGGGAAAATTACGCAACCACTATCACAGTTACTAATGGCAATCGCGGGACCTATGCGCTACCGAATGATATAGTTGCCGCTTGTCCTAGCCATACTTTGACAAGCCGATTGACTCCTGACCGGCCTTGATCAAGCACCCGTCTAACCAGAATAAAGGGCGCAAGCGTGCAGACTACGCTCTCAAACCAGGACTCCTGTCTCCTGGTAATACGGGATGCACGCACGGCAAATCACACGTGGGAGAGTTCTCCCTGGTCCAAGACGAATGAAACCAGGGTGGGTACACCATCCACTCTCAAGGCCTTGGTGGCACCAGGAAGCCATGTGTCTCATCCCTCACTGGTGACCCTCCAGTATGGGCTAGGCCTCTGGTCAGGATCAACAGATCATTGGGACCTCAAGCCCCCAACCGCGGCAAGGCGGCTTCCAGTTAAGGGGGGATGGTCAAAGAACTTACTTTGGGAGGAGGCGTCTCATCAATAGGACCCCTCAATCTACTCCAGTTTCGGCGGAACAATCACCAGAGCAGTCGCAGCAATTCGGGAATGAGGTTTAGAGGGAAGTGGCAGAGTGTGTGCTGTAAGAAGATTGGAGGCGCAAGGGTTGAGTGGGAAGGAGGAGGGGCTAGAAACCGAAGCAAAGGGACATACTGGCTGTGCAAACAGCACACAGGGCACGTCGCTTTGCCTCTGAGAAAACTCAACTTCCCTCGCTCCAATTACCAATACTTCCTTTTAAAATTGTACCTTTACATTGCTCTTGAGAAGCTTCATGAGCTCTTTGCAAGTGGTAACAGCATATTTGGACCTGGACCACACTCTACACACATACTCTTGGTTAGTCATTTTCTTAAAACGGCAAGAGAGATTGGCTCCATGCCCATAACCTGGAGTGGAAGCACCGCATTAGGGTTGGGTACATATGGCTTGACCCTTGAGGCAGTACCATGCCAACTAAACTGATTTCTGGAAGGACCACGTATTTAAAAGTTAGAAGGAGAGATGGTGTAGACTGTTCCAAACCGTCAACTTTCTTCTAAAACGTTTTATGCCAATACAGTAAAATTCTCTAGTTCCTCCTCAACAGTTCTCCCAGAATACCTCATCAGGTCTCGTTGGAAAAGACAATCCCGTACACTGATTGAGGGTTTTTGAGGAGAACATAAACTTTAGCCCCAGGAATGTCGCATATCGCACGCAGACGGTCACTCTCGTCTGTGACGAAACCTCAACTATTAGGCTACCATCTAGCTGTGGGGTGATGCGAGGATCACGTTGACATACTTCAACAATTTTTCGATGTACTTCGAAATATCAAGATCCATGATTGATACACCATCAATGGTCTTCACTACTAGGTACTTGCTATATGAAATGTTTTCATATTTACCAGGTAAGATTTCCTTAGTGGATTGAGGAGGACTTTTCCCCTTCTTACCTGGTGTGGGAGCCCGGGAACCATTACGATTCCCATTCTTGCCCTTGGAAAGCTGGAAAGGTTCCAAAGTGACAATACTGATGTTCCAGAGGGAATGGTCGGGGGATTGCGTAGTCGTCAGGGAGAGAGCTAGATCTTTGTAAATTTGTAGTACTCTACAAATTGGAATTCTTCATTTCCCACCCCACACCCACCATGGAGTCCAACGAGGGGAAGCTATAGTTGGGCTCAAAATCTCCCAACAGCCACAGGGGTAATGAGAAATATACGCAGCCACTATTACAGTACTGATGCAGTCGCGGGACCTATGCGCTACCGACTAAATAGTACATGCTTGACCCTAGCCATATTTGACCAGCCGATTGACTTGACCGGGCCTTGATCAAGCCGCCCGTCTAACCAGAATAAAGGACCAAAGAGGTGTGTTGCTAGCTGCAGGGCGCAGCGTGCAGCATCGCTCAACCTCCAGGACTCCTGTCTCCTGGTAATACGGGATGCCACGCACGGCAAACACACGTGGGAGAGTTCTCCCTGGTCCAAGATGGAATGAACCAGGGGTGGGTGCACCATCCCCTCATAGGCCTTGGTGCACCAGGAAGCCATTTTGTCTCATCCCTCACTGGTGACCCCTCCAGTATGGGTAGCCCTCTGGTCCGGCTCACCAGATCATTGGGACCTCAAGCCCCCCCACCGCGGCAAGGCGGCTTCCATTAGGGGGGAAAGTCACTAAGAGTTTTGCATACTTTGGTAGCGTAGTCCATTTCTCTGGGCTGTCAGATCAAGAAATCAGGACACAGATTAGTCTGGCAGTAGAATCCATGAACTCGATCAATAAGAGCATTTGGAGATGTTGGTAAGTATGAAGAAGGACCAAGATACATGTCTTCAAGGCCTTGCTCCATGGAAGTGAAACCTGGACGCTATATAGTGCCTTGGAATCTGCTGGTCTTTTGTAACAAGTCTCTTCACCAGATCAAGGAGGGTACAATTGGCAGGACCATGTATCCAACTGACGGCGACCTGTTACATAATCCGGGATTGGCAACTCAGGCTATATAAGAACCTAGCTTGTTTCCTTGTGGATGAACCTGCCCATCAGGATGTCTCTCTGCGAGACAATCCTGAATGGAGGAGACCCATGGGACGACCTAGGAGGTCATGGCTTGGGCAGCCCGACGAGACTTGTCGCAGAGTTAGAGATGGCTAGAAGAAAAGGTTGGTTGAGGCCATGTACCCCCCTCGGCGTTAGCCTCTAGATGATGATGATAACATGTTTATACTGTAAAAAAAAAAAAAAGTATCCCGAAGCACCAATAGATGTTACTGTAACCAGTGTTACATAATACGATTTACAGGAAAACACTTGCCTTATGTTTCATAGGAAAGTACGGAATAGTTTTGTGTGCTGCAAAGAATACGCTCGAATGGAATGGTTTGTAGTGTTATGACGACACTCAAATGTAAACATCGACCCAGACGAGCTTTTTGTGTATTAAATTTTGTTTATAAACATTTTATTTATTTACTTATGCTAGTAATTTTAAGTCTTCTTTTATCTTAACCTAGCATAGTTTCCATTAATAGTTCAGAAGCTACGCTTATGAATCTTCACATTTACCAGGGCAGCCCTGCTTTCTGTTGGGCACTTCGTAGTACTATGAAGTGCACTATTACAACGGAACGGGTATTTAGCGCGATATTTCGTGTGGCGCGCAAATGCTACAGTCTCGAGAGGTGGTACACCTAACAGCCAGTGTGTACCGATAATGCGTTTATTTTAGTACATATTCAGCTAATAAAACCATGTTAAATGTGAGAAACACGAGTCAATGATTCTTGACTTGTAAGCCTAGCTGCTGAACTATTAAGGAAAGTGTGTTACATTAAGATAAAGAAGACTTATAAATGCTACCAAAAATAAGTCATAAAAAATGTGTTTAAAACACAAAACCTCGTGGGGGTCAATGTAAAACATGTAAGTGTCACTGCAGCGCTACAGACCGTTCCACTTGAGCGCGTACTTTTTTGCAGAGCAAAAACTATTCCGTATTTTCTAACGGAATGCAAGGCTGTATTTCAAATACATTTCGCTGAAAATGCTGCTCCAACACTGCTCCATTCTATTACACTATTGACCATAGCACTGTATGGTAAGCATCAAAAAGTTGACAGGGACTGGTTTTAGTTAGTGTTATGTGCAGTTTATATAACTTTCATCACTAGGTAAAAATCTGAAAACTAATGAAAGTTGAAAGAAATATTTCTCGCAAATTTTGATTTGTTATCATTAGTCATTCTGCTGAACATATCATGAGGGATAGAAGATCAATAACCATCACCATCACCATCAAACATCAATCATAATCGTCATCTGTCATCGTCATTGTAATCATGGTGCCGTACAAAGGAAGACATCGGAATGTACGGCAATTCTGCATTGCTTTAAGTTAATACTAAAACAAAATGATGAACAATAAGAAAAGTTAGAAAGTATAACGCATTACGCTCGTCAATTGTTTGGGTCTGAATGGCGGTACTAATATGTGTGTGACTGCATTCTCAAAGCCTGGCGCCAGAGAAGGCGCCACTTTAACATATTATAGTGATGACTTGAATTCCTCCCTGGTATAGGAACACTCATTTAAAGCCCTCATTTCTGCTGTCAAAAATCTGTCTTATGATACTATAAAGTGTCGCAAATCTAATTCGCGGCAGTAACAATGCCAATGTTCCTACGCTGTTGCTAAAGGTTCGACTCTACCCCCATTCCTAGGAATCGTGCTTAAGTTGACGAATCTGATTTTATTTTTGCGGTTTTGAAGTCACTATAGTTTAAAGAATCAGGAAGTTTTACTTGTGAATTTGAAACCTAATCATGATGTTATTAAAGGCTTTCTCTTTCATTAATATACTGCATAAGTTGGGATTGTTTTTCCAACCTGGAAATAACATTGCCTTTTCTGTGTCTGTAAATTCTTGAAGTCTCTAGGGTTTTTTCTTTTCTTTTTTTTTCAGTGTTTGAAAGTTATTTTTTGCAGTTTGCATATGTATATATATATATATATATATAAAATACATATTTTATATATATATATATATATATATATATATATAATATAATATATATTGATAAATTTTTTCACATATATTTTTGACATGAAAATGTCATAATTTGTTTAATTATTGTTTGGTATAAATTTAACGGCAACTGAACTCCATCCTTTCTAGGGATGTTGTCATGACGTATCAGTACATGATTGGGTGGATTAAGTAGCTCGTTCTGTGCGTGTGCATGATTAAGATTAAGCTCAAAAGTAGTCTGGTCGGAGGCGAATTAAATTTAATCTTGGACGCTGCCATTGCACTTTCACATTAGAGATCTGGATTAAACTTTAATACTGGATTAAACTTTTATGGCGCGTACGAAACCCCCCTACGTAAATCACACCAATTGAATATGGACGGCAACATGAGTGTCCATTATTGGACTGTAAACCAGCTTCCTTTTTTCAGGATTGTGTGCACAATTAGAGCACCTAGATGATAGCTGTAAACAGATATAGGGATGTATGGGATTATTTAATTATTTTAGGTGGCACTTTAAACTAACTTTAATTGTAAAGAGAACAATTAATTTTTTTTTATACTTTATATTGTGCCATAGGGTGCCATCTGGCTCTAAAAGACAAAACTCACTGCCACATTGTCATTCAAAAATGTACATATACATATATTATATGTATATACACATACACATAAATCACATAAATGTATGATATATAGATATATTCAAATATATATACATAAATGTATAATATATATACACATTTATACACATACGTGTATGTGTGGCATATATACATTTATTAATACATACACAGATTTATATAATTACGTGTGCGCGAGCGTGTGCTGTATACATAAACGCGTGTGTGTGTGTGTGTGTGTGTGTGTGTGTGTGTGGGGTGTGTGAGTGTGAGTTGTGCGTGTGAGTGTGCGTGTGCGTGTGCGTGTGCGTGTGCGTGTGCGTGTGTTTTGTGTCTGTGTGGGGTGTGTGTGTGTGGCGTGCATGTGCATATATCATAATAAAACCCCACACACAACACATACACACACACACATATATATAATCATAAATATGTGTGTGCGTGCGAGCGCGCGCGTGTGTGCAAAATCGCGAATTCCGTTATTTTAAACGTGCCACGAGGATCCCTCGAGGCGAGTCCCCAGGCATGCCCTCGACCCATCTCTAATTCCTCGCGACAGGTCTCGTCGAGCTGCCCAAGCCATGACCTCCTGGGTCGTCCCACAGGCCTCCTCCATCCACGGTTGTCTCGCAGAGAGACAACCTGATGGGCAGGGTCGTCCTTGCGATCCCAGATTATGCAAAGAACAGGTCCCATGCCAGTCTCACGGTATAACATCCGATTGGACACGTGGTCCTGCCAATTGTACCCCATGACCCGGCGAAGGGACTTGTTACAAAAGGCATCAAGACGAGACTCCAAGACAATGATGGAATGGTACCAGACTACCAGATGGCAGTCAGGACTGTATGCAGGCCCCGAGCCATAAGTTCATATCTTATTTTGGAGATGAAGTTCCTTTTTTATAGAAAGTATGTGTAATGCCAGTAAATCAAACCTTTGTTCTGTTCAAAATTATTACAATAGATCAAGACGTTATATATGATCTTGTGCCACTTCTGTAACTATTACGACTTTTAGGTTTGTCGATGTTACTATGTTCTCATATATGGGATTGAAGCACAAAGCTTTAGCCTGGAGATATTTTCTTCAGTTGTACAGTATATTATCATACATCTAGTAAGAGGTTGGAGGAAAATGTTTTTTATGCATTAATGATACGGCACGGTCATTAATTTAAAGTAACTTCAGTAAATCAAGTGGAGGCCAGTATTGGCTGGATCTGGCAAGGAGGTGAGAAAAGGTCGAAAGTCAAGTAAGTATATACCTTTGCTCCTTTCATCTCCATGTGTGTGTGTGTGTGTGTGTGTGTGTGTGTGTGTGTGTGTGTGTGTGTGTGTGTGTGTGTGTGTGTGTGTGTGTGTGTGTGTGTGTGTTTTTATGTGCGCTAATAGCTTTATCATTCTTTTCACATTTTATTGTTGCTTAGAAAGAATGTATTCCCAGCCTGCCCCAACCATTTGATTTGAATGTATGTATGATACAAATAGAAGAGGGATGGAAACTATCATTTAAGACAATTCTCTTAACGTAACACGGCAATCTCTCAAGGTTACAAGGGTACCCTCATAAGACATGGTATTATGTGATCTTCCTTTATATTTCTGCTAGCTGTTATTGCATTGATGTTCCTTTTAATGTAATCATCATGGTATTGCATCCGTACTTTAGTATTGCTGCGTCTTCACTTTTGATATGAACAGTTTTACAGCACATTTAATCATTCTGTTATCTGTCTACTTGCCACGCACAGCGTCTAGTTACACAGAAACAACTTTCGTTAGTATCATAATGAAAAACGGAAGTTCGCGGTATCGCTTTTGCCGACGGATGGGAGATTTCTTAACTTATAAATGTATGTCGTACTTACTTGAGAGAAAACGAGAATAATGTATGTGATGCACCATCAAATATCTTCAGAAATCACTGCAGACCAGTAAGAAAGGAAGCGGACTCTTAGGGTGCATATTACATATAAAAACACCTTGTGTATTGCCCACGTCACTGTAGGTCTAATTGTTACTGAAATGAACTTATTAGAGGGTAAAGATTGAAAATATTAAGACCTGTTTAGTTTAAGCTGATTGATTATGGTCTGTACGCCATTGGTAATTGTGAGGATAGGAAGGCATTTAAGGCATAATGTTGAACCGCGAAGGTCACCATAGACCAGTATAACATGGGTACCGCAGTAGAGGAATGGTTCAGCTGTAAGATAGCCAGTATTTCTGTAAGAGACAACTATTGGAATCTATGAGTGA
>NC_051393.1:43129177-43134177 GCF_015228065.2 Penaeus monodon
CTTTGCCTCTGGAAAACTAACTTTCTCCTTGCTCCTTATTACAAATACTTCCTTTTCAAATTTGTACCTTTTACATTGCTTTGAAGAAGCTTCATGAGCTTCTTTGCAGTGGTAACAGCATATTGGACCTGGACAGTTGTCATCTCCTTGATGACCTGTTGTACCACACTTTACACATACTCTTGGTTGCCCATTTTCTTTAAAACAGCAAGAGTTGGCTCCATGCCCATAACCCTGGCAGTGGAAGCACCGCATAAGGTTGGGCACATATGCCTTTACCTTGAGGTGGTACCATGCTAACTTAACCAATTCTGGAAGGACTAACGAGTTAAAAGTTAGAAGAAGAGCTGGTGTCGACTATTTCAAACCATCAACTTTCTTCTTAAAACGTTTTACTGCCACTACATTAAAATTCTCTAGTTCCTCTAACAGTTTCTCCTCAGAATACCTCATCACGTCTTGAGAAAATTCAATTCCCTTACACTGATTGAGGGTTTTGTGAGGAGAACATGAAACTTGAGCCCCAGGAATGTCGCATATCGCACGCAGGCGGTTGCTCTCGTCTGGTGACGAAACCTCAACTATCAGGCTACCATCTCGCTGTGAGGTGATGCGAGGATCACGTTGACATACTTCGACAATTTTTCGATGTACTTCAAAAATGTCAAGATCCATGATTGATACACCATCAAAATCCTTTCATATTTACCAGGTAAGATTTCCTTAGTGGATTGAGGAGGACTTTTCCCCTTCTTACCTAGTTTGGGAGCCCGGGAACCATTACGATTCCCTTCTTGCCCTTTGGAAGCTGGAAAAGTTCCAAAGTGACAACAAGTGGTGTTCCAGAGGGAATGGTCGGGGGATTGCGTAGGTCGTCAGGGAGAGAGCTAGATCTTTGTAAATTTGTAGTACTAATACAAATTGGAATTCTTCATTTCCTCACCCCCCCCCCCCCACCCACCATGGAGTCCAACGAGGGGAAGCTATAGTTGGGGTTCAAAATCTCCCAACAGCCACAGGGGTAGTGAGGAAATATACGCAGCCACTATTACAGTACTGATGGCAGTCGCGGGACCTATGTGCTACCGACTGAATAGTGTCTGCTTGACCCTAGCCATATTTGACCAGCCGATTGACTTGACCGGGCCTTGATCAAGCCACCCATCTAACCAGAATAAAGGACCAAAGAGGTGTGTTGCTAGCTGCATGGCACAGTGTGCAGCATCGCTCAACCTCCAGGACTCCTGTCTCCTGGTAATACGGGATGCCACGCACGGCAATTACACATGGGAGAGTTCTCCCTGGTCTAAGATGGAATGAACCAGGGGTGGGTAGCTCTCTGGTACGGCTCACCAGATCACTGGGACCTCAAGCCCCCTCACCGCGGCAAGGCGGCTTCCGTTAGGGGGGAGAAGACAGAGAGGATAGCAGCAAACCGACTCTAATGGAAATGAAATCTCCATATGAACACCTCCATGCATTAAGAAGGGTCATGAGCACAGCACGCAGTATAGCCATGCTCTTAAGCACATACAGCACTCACATCTGTGGTAGTATTCCTAGACCTGGAGAAGGCTTTTGAATTAGCAAGTCCTCTTGCCATTCAGGAGACCTTGATTCAGAAGGGAATCAGAGGAAATCTCTTGGCCTGGATAGGTGACTATTTCAGGAACAGAACAGCCAAAGTCAGATCCCAAGGTCACCTATCATAGCACATGCCACTAGAAAATGGAATGTCGCAGAGTGGAGTCCTCAGTCCATTTCAGCACCCTAGTGTCCTGTATCCTCAACATACATCTCCCAGTGGGGTGCAAGATCATCTCTTATGCAGACGACCTTGCAATCATCTGCACTAGAACACACAACATAAGAAGAGCCCATTGCTGTCTGGTCCTTGTATCTGCAGTGTTGTAGGACAGGGCTAAAGATCTATGTAGCCAAATCAAAAGCCATGGCTCTAAGACACTATGTCAAGGCACAAATCTGAATATCCAGGGAATTGACCTAGATTGGGCCCTTGTCTTCCAAAGCCTTGGGGTAAGGATTAACCAGACCCTCTTCTTCCAAAAGAAGGTCCAATACCAGGTTGACTGAACCAAAGCAAGACTCAAAAGAGCAATGACTGGGAGATACATAGGCGCTAGACATAAAGTACTTAGATCATTCTATATAAATGCCGTCCGACCTATTGTGGGCTATGCTTCTGTCGCCCTGATTGCTAAAAAAACAGGATTAAAAGAAAACTGGAGATCAAAATGAAGCCAGAATCTTCTCGGCCCCAAAGGGACGAAGGTCCCGAAAAGGTACCTTTTCCCCCTGACTCAAAATTCTAAATTTGGGGCACATTTTTTTTCAAAAGGGCTACGGCCCCAGCGAGGCAAAAAAGCTCAGAACCCGAACAAATCATAAAATCTTTGCAAAAACTCCTGGTTCCATACCGTCCCGGGGGTGTGTTGTTGTGGTTGTGTGTGTGTGTGTGGGTGTTGTGTGTGGTGTGTGTGTGCGCGCGCGCGTGTGCTGTCCTCAGAGAGCAAATTCTTGCCAAAAAGGGGGACTCCCCCCCCCCCCAAATTTACTGAACCCCGCCGTGGGGACAATCCCTTTTCGAGTTCTCTATTATGACTTTTCAAAAGGAGAATCAAAACCCCATGCCTGTCTAAAGGGGAATTGAAGGTTTCATTGCAGATACCTCCTCCGGGTATAAACCTTCATGAGGTCATTTTACCCTTTAACCCCCCTGCGGGGGCCCGGGTTTGCACAAAAAATCCACGAAATCCAAAGGGGACAGCAACGCCTCCTCGCTATAGCCGGAGGCAGTTGCGGTCATGGGTCCTACCCAGCTCCCGGGAAAAGGGCAAGTGGTCATATATACGACTGCGGGCGCCATTACTGTCTTTTCAGCCTTGAAACAAAATTTCCTTCTGACCCTGTGCTTTGTGCAGAAAAATCTTGATCGATAGAAATAAACCTAAACTGGGTCCCCAGCCACGAGCATCGGGGAATGATTTTTCTAAGCTAACGACTAGGTAAGGGTTTTCCCAATCCCATGTAAACCGAAAAATCTTGAGGCCTGTCAAAGCCCAGCACTTGTCATTTCCCGCTTCCAGAGGGAAACGAGAAACCTTCCCCCCCAGGGAATGGGACTCGACCCCTGGCACTCTGAAAAAATCATAGAATGCCGAATCTTTTCCACAGTCGCTAGCTTACAATCCCATGCGATCATACAAAAGATTTCTATCAAATTATTTTAAAAAATTATATTAATATTTTATATATATAATATATAATATATTATATATTTTTATAAAATATATATATTATATATAATTATATATATAATAATATTAAAATTTTTTATAATATATTGATATATATATATTATTATTAATTTTTAAAATTAAAATTATTATATAATATTAATAATAATATATATATATTATTTATATAATTATATATAATATATATATATAATATTTTATTATATATAAATTAATATATATATAATCTATAAAATATTATTATTTTATAAATTATTATTATATTATATTATTTTATATTATATTTTTTATAAATATATATTTTATATTTTATTATTCATATATAAAATTTTATATTATATTATTTATTTTATATATATATATTTATTTTATTAAATTTAAAATTTTTTTTTCATTTTTATATTTTTTTTTAAATTATAATTCTATTATTTTTATTTATATATTTTTAATCTTTTTTAAAAATTTTTCTCTTTTATTATATATATATATTTATTAATTTAATTTATATTATTTTTATTATTATTTTATTTTAAAATATATAATATTATTATATATATCTTATTATCTATATTATTATATATATATAATATCTATTATTTATTAATTTATTTTTATTTTATCTTTTATATATATATTTTTTCTTTTATTATTTATTTTTATTTTTTATTTACTCTTTTTTTTTATTTTTATTTTAATTTATTTTTTTTATTATTTTTTCTTTTATATTTTTCTTTTTATTTTTTTTTTCAAATTTTTTTTTTTTTTTTCTTTTATCTTTACCTTTTAAAAATTTCCTTATATTATCTTTTTCTTTCTATATTTTATTTTATCTTTTTTTTTATTTTTTTATTTTTATTTTTTTATTTAAATTCTTCAGGTTTTTTTTTTTTATGTTGTGTGTGTGGGGTTGTGTGTGTGGTGTGGGGTTTTGTGGTGTGTGTGTGTGTTTGTGTGTGTGTTGTGTGTGTTTTTTTTGTGTCTCCCCTTTTTTGTCCCGTAGTTTTTCTTCTGTTTCGCTGCCACCCGTGTTTTCCTTTTTTTTCCCCTCTGTTTTCCTGTGCTCGCTCGTGTCGAAGTGTGGGGTGCGCATTCCTGACATGCGGAAATTCGGTTCTTTTTTCTTCTGCATATCTGCACTTTCCCTGCTTTAAAATTCACCCTTTCGTTTTTTATTTTTCGCTGCCTGTTCTTTCTCTGTTCTCTCTCTGTCTTTCTTCTCTATCTCTCGCTCTTTTTTGCCTTTTTTTGCTTTTTTTCGTCGGGAATCGGTTGGTTTTTTGAGCAGGAAAACCCGTGTTTTTTTCTCCTTTCATATTTTTGGTATGGGGTTTTTCTGTTCTTTTTACGGCGGTGTTTCCCTGTTTGGGGGGAAAATTTTTCAGACTTAAATTATTTGCAGTAATTTTGGGAAAGCATTTTTCCCCGGATTTCTAAAATCATGGGGAAAAAAAAAAAGACAGAGAAGAAAAAATGCAAGGAAAAAATTTTTGCTGGAAAAGACTGCGCGAAAACCTTTTACATAATTACTTTTACGTTGGTGAAAGAAAAAAGAAAAATGGTTTTTCTGCTTTTTTGTGAAAAGAAAAGGCTCTTTTTATTTTATTGTTTTTCCAGAGCCATTTTTTTTACAAGCGGAATCCCCCCAACACATGAATGAAAACGAAACATGAAAAGAGTAAATTCAGGGGAAAAATGTGAAAAACTCCGTGTTCCTTCTCACAT
>NC_051393.1:43139177-43142260 GCF_015228065.2 Penaeus monodon
CTCGTGGCACGTTTAAAATAACGGAATTCGCATTTTGCACACACGCGCGCGCTCGCACGCACACACATTTTTATGTTTTATATATATGTGTGTGTTTTATGTGTTTGTGTGTGTATTTATATATGTTTATGCACTGCACGGCCACACACACACACCCACACAGACACCCCACACACCACACGCACACGCACACGCACACGCACACGCACACGCCCCACCACACGCACACGCAACACACACACCACACACAAAACACACACACACACCACGCGTTTATGTATACACGCACACGCTCGCGCCACACGTAATTTTTAAAAAATCTTGTTGAAATTAAATAATGTATATAGCACACCCCAATACACGTATGTGTTAAATGTGTATATTTTTTACATTTATGTATATATTATTTAAATATATCATATATCATACATTTATGTGTATTTATGTGTATGTGTATATACATATAATATATGTATATGTACATTATTGAATGACAATGTGGCAGTGATTTTATGTCTTGAGAGCCAGATGGCACCCTATGGCACAATATAAGTATAAAAAAATTAATTGTTCTCTTTACAATTAAAGTTAGTAAAGTGCCACCAAAAATAATTAAATAATCCCATACATCCCTATATCTGCCCAAAAGTATCATCTAGGTGCTCTAATGTGCACACAATCCTGAAAGAGGAAAGCTTGCGTTTACAGTCCAATAATGGACACTCATGTTGCCGTCCATATTCATTGGCTGTGATTTTACGTAGGCGTCTTCTGAACGCGCCATAAAAGTTAATCGAGTATTAAAGTTTAAGCCAGATCTCTAGTGTGCATGTGCAATGGCAGCGTCCAAGACTAAATTTAATTCACCTCCGGACCAGACTACTTTTGAGCTTAATCTTAAACATGCCACGCACAGAAACGAGCTACTTAATCCCACCAATCATGTACTGATACGTCTGACACATCATAGAAGGTGGAGTTTTAGTTGCCGTTAATATTTATACCAAACAATAATTAAAAAAAATTATGACATTTTCATGTCCAAAATATATGTGAAAATTCATCAATATAATATATATTTTATATATATATATTATAATCATATATATATAGTTATATTATATGTATATTATAATTTTATATATATAACATATGCAAACTGCAAATATAACTTTCAACACTGAAAAAAACGAAAGAAATCCCATAGAGACTTCAAAAATTTACAGACACAGAAAAGGCAATGTTATTTCCAGGTTGGAAACAATCCCAACTTATGCAGTATATTAATGAAAGAGAAGCCTTTAATAATCTGATTAGGTTTCAAATTCACAAGTAAAACTTCCTGATTCTTTAAAATATAGTGACTTCAAAAACCCCAAAAATAAAATCAGATTCGTCAACTTAAGCACGATTCCTAAGAATGGGGGTAGAGTCGAACCTTTAGCAACAGCGTAGGAACATTGGCATTGTTACTGCCGCGAATTAGATTTGCGACACTTTATAGTATCATAAGACAGATTTTTGACAGCAGAAATGAGGGCTTTAAATGAGTGTTCCTATACCAGGGGGAAATTTCAAGTCATCACTATAATATGTTAAAGTGGCGCCTTCTCTGGCGCCAGGCTTTGAGAATGCAGTCACACACATATTAGTACCGCCATTCAGACCCAAACAATTGACGAGCGTAATGCGTTATACTTTCTAACTTTTCTTATTGTTCATCATTTTGGTTTTAGTATTAACTTAACCAATGCAAAATTGCCGGGTACATTCCGATGTCTTCCTTTGTACGGCACCATGTTACAATGACGATGACAGATGACGATTATGATTGATGATTGATGGTGATGGTGGGGTTATTGATCTTCTATGCTCATGATATTTCAGCAGAATGACTAATGATAACAAATCACAATTGCGAGAAATATTTCTTTCCTTTCATTAGTTTTCGATCTTTACCTAGTGATGAAATTATTAACTGCACATACACAAACTAAAACCAGTCCCTGTCAACATTTTGATGCTTACCTACAGTGCTAGGTCAATAGTGTAATAGAATGGAGCCGTGTTGGAGCGCATTTTCGTCGAAATGTATTTTGAAATACAGCCTTGCATTCCGTTAGAAAAAACGGAAAAGTTTTGTGCTCTTCAAGGACGCGCTCAAGTGGAACGGTCTGTAGCGCTGCAGTGACACTTACATGGATACATTGACCCACACGAGGTTTTGTGTTTTAAACACATTTATTATGACTTATTTATGGTAGCATTTATAAGTCTTCTCTTTATCTTAATGTACACACTTTCCTTTAATAGTTCAGCAGCTAGGCTTTTCAAGTCAAGAATCATTGACTCGTGTTCTCACATTTAACATGGTTTTATTAGCTGAATATGTACTAAAATAAACGATTATCGGTACACCTGGCTGTTAGGTGTACCACCTCTCGGACTGTAGCTTTGCGCGCCACAAACGAAATATCGCGCTAAATACCCGTTCCGTTGTAATAGTGCACTTCATAGTACTACGAAGTGCCCAACAGAAAGCAAGGGGTGCCCTGGTATGTGAAGATTCATAACGTAGCTTCTGAACTATTAATGGAACTATGCTAGGTTAGATAAAAGAAGACTTAAAATTACTAGCTAAGTAAATAATAAAATGTTTTTTAAACAAAATTTAATACCAAAAGCCGTCTGGGTCGATGTTTACATTTGAGTGTCGTCATAACCTACAAACCATTCCATTCGAGCGTAAATTTTTTGAGCACACAAAACTATTCCGTACTTTCCTATGAACATAAGCAAGTGTTTTTCCTGTAAATCGTATTATGTAACACTGGTTACAGTAACATCTATTGGTGCTTCGGGATACTTTTTTTTTTTTTACAGTATAAACATGTTATCATCATCATCTAAGGCTAAAGCCGAGGGGGTACCCTGGCCTCAAACCAAACCTTTCTTCTAGCCTCTCTACTCGCACAAGTCTCGTCGGCTGCCCAAACCTGCCTCCTAGGTCGTCCCTGGGGCTCTCTCAGGGTTGTCGCAAAAGGACTCCTGTGGGCAGGTTCATCCACAAGGAACAATGGTTC
>NC_051393.1:43144860-43147360 GCF_015228065.2 Penaeus monodon
TAGCTGCAGTACAGTTACAATTTTCCTGTTTCACCCATTCGAGACCGAAAGTCGTCGGGCCGATTAATCACATCGTCGCTGGAATCAATGGAATCAGCAAACCAAAAACGTAAGTCCATTTAGGAATCCAGAAAAATGTTTCTGCCGTTGTGCAACGCGGTAAAAATCTGGATATATTCCCCGCTCTTGCGTCGTTTTTTTCCATTGTCGTCTGGGGGAGCATTCAAGAAATCCCTAATTAATTAAACAGCTAATCTATTATTTAAGACATTAGGGACTAAAAATGGCTTTAAACATTTGATTAGAATATCACACACACATACACACACACATACACACACACACACATACACGCACACACATATGTAAGTCCTATTTTCTGTAGTCTTTCATCGTAGCTCATATCTCTTAAAGTACATGGCCATCTTGTGGCTGCTCTTATAACTCTTTCTAATTTATCTGTATCTTTATAAGGTGAACTCCATACCACTGCACCTACTCAAGACTAGGTCTTATGATGGCTGTAATTACCTGCTTTACCATTTCTTCGTCTACATACACGAATGCCCTCTTCATGTTGGCAATAAGCCTTAGTATTTTATGAACCTTGTCCTTTATATGATCATTTGGGCTTGTTTTTTTTACTTTCTCCGAATTTGACTACATGGCATTGACTACAAATTCCATTTTCCAAATACAACTCCAAATGAATAAGTTCTCGGTGTCACTTTGGAGGCATTGGCATGAGACGTCATCTATTACCCCTTTTCGCAATTTCGCGTCGTCTGCAAACATATTGAGCTAACTATCTGGGCTTATGCTTATGACAGTCAATGTCTTGTCTTCGTTGTATCACTCGATTCCATCTTCTACACTTTTTTCTTCATGTTTACATCAGCCAAATTTGCAATATTCCTTGCGTGTTGTCCAAGGTGTGACTTAAATTCATATTTCTTAACTGTCTCTGCAAGCTGTGTTTTTATGTCTTCCTTTGTGACCTTGTAGTCTTTATCTAACTTTTCCCCTTTCATTTAGTTTCCTTTACTTTAGATACATCGGCATATGTAGCTGTCATTTTTTTTTTTTTTTTTTTTTTTTTTTTTTTTGCCTCTTCCATTATTTGAGACTGGCTGCTTGACAATTTGCTTTCAATCTGCTTAACAGTTTCCTGTACTTTGATTACTTCATCAACTTTTTCTTGCAGATTCTTTGCCTCAATTTACTTCTGTTGCCAAGCTTGGTTTCTTCCACCTTTCCCTTGAACTCTTTCATTTTCATGTATTTTTAGTATTATAGTTGTACGTCTGCGCAAATTATCCACTAGTTCCTTCAAATTTACCTTTTCATTTCAAACATTCTGCTACCAGGTTGTCAACCTTGGCTTCAAGAGCCTCAATTCTAACTGTTTCCGCTAGCTTCAAGTTCTTGGTCTGAAAGGTTACACAAACAAACACAAAAATAGAGCTGTACTCACGGCAGTTGTCTCTATGCGCAAAAACACCATGCAGTATTCCCATATTACTTAATATATGTAATTAGGCTCTGATTGTCTTTGCCAATAAATATAGCCACAACATTGCTTGAATTATTGTTATTCTCACAAATACCCCAAGTTTTCTTTAATATAATTTTGTTATACCAATTCCAAATTTTCTTACTTTGACCTAGAATATTATATACAACAATAAATAAAATAAAATACAGCATTTATATTTAGCAAACAGATCTAGCAATAAGTTATCACTTTATGAGCTCGAGCTTTCCATTGTTGCTGCATAGTTATTTGAAATGTCAAGACTTTGGTATATATAACAATAGCATTAAAAAAAAAAAAAAAAAAAAAAAAAAAAAAAAAAAAAAAAAAAAAAAAAAAAAAAAAAAAAAAAAAAAAAAAATATCATATAAAGTATATTATGTATTTCCCAAACAAGAATTGTGTGTATACTTCCGTTTCCTAAACAAAATATAATGGAAAAAAAAAAACCCGGTTTTTTTTTTTTGTTTTGGGGGCCTTTGGGGAGAGGGGGGGCCCCCCATACTTTACTGAAGAAAATCGCATGCCATCCTTAGCAATGTAAATAAAAATACTTCTAAACACATTTGTACCTACTTTACTTGACTATAGAACATTCTATGTTAGTCCTCTCATTACATTCAACTCTTGTATTTATTGTAATAAGAAATCAGATTCAATCAACAAGGAAAGCACTACCCTTGCCAACACCTGATTATCAAATTTCAAGATTGATCAAGCATATCAAAGGCAGTTCAGAATTTTAGTATGGCATAAAAGTGTTCCCACCAACAAAGCTGATGTAGTAAATAATACTAACCTGCACCTGCTATACCACGTTTTAATTGTTTGATGGTACGACTCGGGCCATGGCTGAATTAACGGTGCTGGTAATCTGCTGCCACGCTTTCCTTTTCATTTCTAAGAAGAAATTGGTTTTCTTGTTATTGATGATCACTCTCTTATGATATCAGATCCAAGAGAAGG
>NC_051393.1:43170604-43177064 GCF_015228065.2 Penaeus monodon
ATTGTGTGGCCCAATAGGGCTTCTAGGTGTTCTGTTAGCTGCGAGTGTGGGTGATATTTGTGTGGCGTCCCCTCTTGATCTGGTCATTTCTTCTCCCTTGTATCAGAGGTGGGTGAGAAAGGGCGCAAGGGTAACGGAGGCGTTGATATAACTGATGTGTTGCATTTCATCCTCCAGGAACTTCGGGTGCAGATTCTAAATGTTCAGAGGAATAAACGCCTTCTTTGGTTTCTCTTGTGGGCAGAGAATAGTGTATACAATATTTTTTTATTTGTGGCTTTCTCTACACAGAACACTGGGCTGCCAGGTCAGTTGTTGAAGGATGGAAGCTGCTCATTATTCTCCTCTTCTGTGGTGAACTGTATGGAGGGTGCACTGCAAGGGAAGTTCTTGAAGGTTTGTCCTCGTCGGCACTACAGCGAGGATGTCATCTGCATAGCGAACTTAGACTACTTATTCCCTACTATGTTCTGGTAATGGTCAGCCTCGGGGGTTTCCAGCGGGGCAGGACTGTTGAAAGAGGCGAATCCATCGTAAATCCTTGAATTTCCCTCATACCAATGTCCTTGGAATTCAAATCAGGCCAAACTCCACATAGAAGTAATCATCTCTCGGCAGTGGTAGTTCATCCTCGTCCATTCATGTCAACATTCTTTTTGCAGCTTCGATGGCCCCGTCAATCAGTACGTTGGTAAAGACCTAACGTCGAAGCTGACAAGCTTTTTGAAATCTCATCCCGACGTTTTTGCAGTTTGGCCATCATAACCTTGGTGTTTGATAGATAAAAACTGCTGATGGATTTTTAAGGCACTTGAAAGAAATACTACAAGCTTCTTAGCTAACTGGTGTGGGGAAACTCCCAGTCCAGTAGGTGGGGGGTCTCACAAGGTTTCCTTTCCCTTTGGGTTTTGATGTTCCCACGGATCGTCGGCGTGCGTGGCGCTCCTAAAGGGCAGATTCAGCAAAGATTTCCCCTTCTACAAACATCTGAGGATTTTCCATGCTGCACTGTTGAACCCTAGGGACCTTGCCTCCGCGTTTCCTGTCCTAGTTTTCCTGTAAGTAGAGACGTCCGAGAGCAGTATTTCCATTTTAATGACATAATCAGTGTTATCAATAATTAGTACACTGCCACCCTTATCGGCTGGAGCAATGACGATGGAGTCGTCTCTGCCAAGCTCCTGTAGGGCCTTAAAGTACCTAGCAGGAATGGCAGGCTCACGCCCTCGTGACCTGTGCAAACTCCCTGCAGGAACCCTCTCTCAATTGCAGAGAGATTTCTGCAGTAGTTGGACTTGATAAAGTAGCCATGCCTAAGGATACCGGTGTCGAATTTTAAACCTAATCTCCGTAAATTGGTGCATGATGACTTAATAATTAAACTGTCATACAAACCTCTCACAGGGACTCAAAGGCAAGCCTTGTCTTTAGCAAATACCTTGTAGTGAAGGCCACTGATGGTATGTCAGTCATGGACCTTGATACTTTTTAAATACATCACAAAATAGTTGAGGTGTGTCAGTGTGGTCCTCACATCACCCCACAGCGAGATGGTAGCCTGATAGTCGAAGTTTTTGTGACTGTCTGTGTGCAACATCCATTTCTGGGGTTTAAGTCTCAAGTTCTAACAAAATACTCAATCAGTGTAAGGGAATTATCTTTTCCCGAGATCTGATGAGGTATCCTGAGGAGAAACTGTCAGAGAAACTAAAGAATTTTAAAGTAGTTGCATTGAAATGTTTAAAGAAGAAAATGAAGGTTTTGGAACAGTCGACATCAACGCTTCTAACTTTTGAAACATTAGTTCTGGAATCAGCTAAATTTCCATGATACCACCTCAAGGTAAAGCCATATGTGCCCAACCCAGTGCAATGCCTCCACAGTCCTTTGTCTCGATTCTAGCCTGTCCTTCTTCCCGCCATCCCCTACCCACCAATACTTCTTGCACTACACTCTGCTACTACAATTCGACCTCAGTTATCAAATACTGAAACTGCCTCTGGTGAGTTTTACCAGAAGCAGAGTAGGAGTAAGAGGTCTATTGAGGAAACTCCTCCCAAAATAAGGTCTTTGGAGCTATCAATCAAAGCTTTAGAGGCCTTAACGATAACAGCTCTAGCTGCCACCACATCCACAGGGGCCTTCACTGCTAGACAGAATGTCCCTGATCCAAAGGGTCAGGTCCATCCTTCGCCCAGGTTTTTTTGATTGTTTGATTATCTAAAATCTGACGCATCAACAACCAAGGTTATTAGCGGCAAATACCTTCTTAGACTGAAATGTTAAAATATTTAAAACATAAAAATCTTTTAATAAATGTCTTATAAATAACGATATTATAATAGAAGTTGATGAATAAATATTATGCTCTAAATGTATAAAATTATTGCATAGACATTATGCCTAATTAAATTTTACTGAAAATATTAGTCTCCCTAAGGAAACTAATAAGTCCTATTCACAATCCTCCCCCAATTTAATTTTCAGTGTATATGGTGGAGAGAACTACATAAAACATAAAACGTAAAAATAGAAATAGTATATAAAAAAAATGAATATATATAATTATATATATATATTTATTACATAAAAAAAGAGGCGTTTACTTCAAATAATAAATAACAATAACGTAATCATCGGCTACTTTTCGCAAATAACATAGAAATAGATCAATACTTACCTCCCCCCCCTCCCCCTCGATCCAGACATGAATGAGAAATATAAATTTAATATATTTACTGTGCAAGGGGTTTTCGCCCTCCTACTTTTCCAATCTCTAACTTCCTTAAATTTCACCACTTCACCTTCTTCCCCCCCCTCCCTTCGATTTCTTCACCTCTTTACTTCATTGTTTATGCTTATGCTTATGCTTAACCCGAAGGAGACCCCTAAGCAGTGAGGATCTCACAATGGAGTTGTCAGACTCCGACCGTCAACCCGAATATGACGATGTCTCTGATGTAACTATCAATTAATAACATCATGGCACGCAATCTAAGTATTCTGCAGTGGAACATCGGGCTTCTCCTCAAGGAGTGCCATCCTCCACGCAATAGTTTCGATCAAGGAGCATTGACATCGTCATGCTCCAGAGACTTATCAGCGGAAGCGTTCGCTTTTGCCGGGTATCACGTCTACGCGCTGCCACGTTCCGATGGCAAAGAGGCCTGATGACCCCGGGTGAAAGCAACAATTCCCCCGCTCCGCAATAGCCGATGCACCGCACTGTGGAGAAGATGTTGAATCTCTTGCCGTCGAGATTCAACTGGCCGGGGGACCCCTGAAATTGTACAATGTTACAGCAGGCCCACACTGCAGTAGCTTAGACATCAGCCGGTATGTGCTTCCGCAGCCCCCGACCGAGTGATCATAGGGGGGGGACTTCAATCCCACACCACCCCATCCTGGCTCCCTGCAGGGTACCGGATGCGGCTGGCCGTCACATAGCCAACGTGCTTGAGACTTTTCCCCGAGATCGCTCTCCTCAAAAAGCCAGGAGCCAACGCATGTGAGAGGAGGGTCCTAGACCTCACCCTGGCCACTGCTACTCTGGTGGAGAGGATTGGCTGGCGTGTCGATGAGACCGTCATTTAGTGACCATTATGGCACTATAAAAAAACCCTCAGGGATAGTGGCCCCAGCCGAAATACCACACCGAATCCAAGATGGAAAACAACAAGGCCAACTGGCAGGCGTTTCAGGGGCGCCTTGGCCCGCTGTCTAGAAGCAATGAACCCACACAGAGCGAAAAAAGTGGAAGCGCTACAAGCCAGACTTGAAAAATCCCCATTGTTGAGGCAGCCTCACTGACCATACCCAAAACTCGGCCTTGGTCCAGGAGTCACAAAGACGCCTGGTACTTTAATGTCGAGATTAGGGAGGTCAACCACAGGGTAAATATGTGCCAAAAACATTTCCGAAGACAAAGAACCCCCGACAACCTAGCCCTCCTAAGGGAGGCTGTCAGGACGCCAAGGAAAATGCCAGCAGAGTGAGGCAGGAAAAGTGGCTGGAATGGTGTGAGTCTTTCGATCACCGTACCACCCTCTCAGAGCTATGGCAACGGGTAAAGCGAGCCACCACCGCTCAGCCCTGAGATGAAACGAAACCACGACCCCCAGGCCGAGGCCAACAGACGGGCACAGGAGTTCTCTGCGAAAAACGAGTAGCGACAGTCTGCCGCCGAACTGGGGGGCAAGAAAAAGAACGCCTACAACCAGACAGCTTGCTCACATCAGAGAAAGGGCAGCCGGAACCCGATAACTCAGATGTTATCTTTTCTCTGAGGAACTAAGAATGCACATAAAGCCAGTTGCAACTCAGCCCCGGCGACGACGGGTTTCTCGTACCCCATCATCTCCCGCCTGGGACTGGTGGGTGAGCTTGCATTCCCTGCAACTCATCAACAAGTCCTGGGAAACTTCCACTCTACCCCAGAGCTGGAAGAGGGCTACCATAGTTTCCCATCCCTAACCAAAGGAGCCGGGGAAGTACCCGCCCCATCTCTCTCCTCAGCTGTCTGGCCAAGACTGCCGAGAGGATGGTACTGAACCGGCTCCAATGGAAAAGGGAGCCCCCCCGAACACCTCCACGGGTTCACCAGGGCATGAGCACAGCGCACAGCATAAGCCACGCTCTTGAGCCCCAAAAAACACAGGCGCATCTGTGGGAGTATTCCTTGACCTGAGAAGGCTTTCGAATTGGCAAGTCCTCTTGCCATTCAGGAGAGCCTGATCCAAAAAGGAATTAGAGGTAAGCTTTTTGGCTTGGATAGGGGACTACTTTAGGAATAGAAAAAGCCAGAGTCAAATTCCAAGGTCACCTATCACAGCACATGCCACTAGAAAATGGAACGCCACAGGGTGGGGGGTTTTCAGTCAGCCCTTTTTAACACACTAATGTCCTGTATCCTCAACATAAACCTCCCAGTGGGGTGCAAGATCATCTCCTATGCAAACGACTTTGCTATCATCTCCACTGGACCACACTACTAAACAAGCCAGCGTTTTTCTGGACTTGGTATCCGAGGAGTGTTGCAGGACAGGACTAAAGATCTCTGCAGCCAAATCCAAAGCCATGGCTCTGAGACAGAGAGTTCAAGGCACAAGTCTAAAAATCCAGGGAATGGACTTGGAGTGGGTTCAGGAATACCTGTACCTTGGGGTAAGGATAGACCGGACCCTCTCCTTCCGCCAGGAGGTCCAGTACCTGCTTGACCGAACAAAGGCAAGACTGTCTGTCATGAGAGCAATGAGTGGAAGATGCATAGGGGCCAGACACAGATGATTGATTGATTATTTAAAATTATCTGCCGCGTCAACAGCTAAGGTCATTAGCGGCGAATACCTTGTTAAACAGAAATATTAAAATGTTTAAAACTTTAAAAATCTGTCAATAGATATCTTATAAATAACAATAAACAAATTAAAAATCAAAGCATAAATATTATACTCTAAGTGTATAAAATTATTGCATAAACATTATGCATAATTAAATTTTATTAAAAATATTAGTCTCCCTAAGGAAACTAATAAGACCCTCTATGTCACAATCCTCCCCCAATACATTCTTCAGTGTATATGGGGGAGACAAATACAAAACGTCTTTTGGTCTGAGAATGTTGGGACATCTTTCCACTACATGTGCGATTGTTAAGGGCTCTTGGCATCCCTCACAAAGTGCCTGATTTTTAGCCAACCTCGGCCCATGAGTCAGTCTTGTGTGCCCGATTCTTAGCCTTTTTAATGCAAACCCCCACTTTTCGGGTTTGGGGTGGATGCTAGTCACCCAACTGCCAAGGTCATCTCTAATCTCTCGCAGTTTATTTCTGGAGATATGCCTCCTTGTTCCTTCCATTTATCGCGAAGACAACTCTGATGCTGGGTTTCAGGTCGGTGTGTGGGAGAGGAAACGAGCACACAAGGCTGACGGCAGCTGCCTTAGCCTTCTGATCAGCTCGCTCATTCCCACTGACACCAACATGCGCTGGGGACCCAACACAGAGTTATCTTTTTACGTGTTGACATCAGTGCAAGCCAATCTTGAACCTCCCTCACTTACTGGATGTGATGAGTTTAAGCTCTTGATTGCTTGCAAGGCACTACGAGAGTCACAATATATCCCAATAGAATTGTTGGTAAGATCTCTAGTCATCTTAACTGCTGCAAGGATGGCATGTAACTCTGCAGTGAAGATCGAGGCTGCTAGAGAAGACTGCCAGATGCGTCTTCCTTCTGCTCACTGCTGCAAAGCCCACAACCATTTTTCAGATTTCGAACCATCTGTATATATTGCGTCCGTCCTTGGTACTTAGAAATGTGCTGAAGAAATCTCTCTCTGACTTCTGCTTCAGATCTCTCCCCTTTTCCCAATTCCGACCAAATCCGCTACTGATTTTGTCCAAGGGGGGGAATTGGGGAAATTCCAACAGCCAGAACCCCTTTGTGGGAAAAAAAAAACC
>NC_051393.1:43194664-43197164 GCF_015228065.2 Penaeus monodon
TGCGTGTGCATGCGCGCGCACGCACACAGTGTCAACTGAAAATTATTCATAAAATAGAATAGCAATAAAACTTAAAATTTACCGCCATATAAATAACTTCAATACGTAAAATGCCGTGAAGACAAGAGTAATTATGATTCAGACCTTCTAATGCAATTTTCGCCTTTCTCCTTTTACTATTTTTCTGCTTCCTCTTTGATACTTCATTCTGTATTTGTATTGCTGATGGCATATTCTTCTACTGCTACTCTTATCATTTCATTCCTTGGCTTCCCAAAACTGAATGACTTGTTTTTCTACCATTAATCACGTCTTTTGTCAGTAGTTCGTTAATTACACCATCAACTGTTAATGATGTATGTAGACTTGGTTTTAGTACAGTTAATTTGATGGGACAAAAGTGTTCCACGTAGCCAGTGATGTGGTAGACTAGTTAAAAGGTGTAATAAACATTGTTAGATTTCTGTATTTAGATATCCCATATGCATCTTTAACATATTTCGTAGGCTCTAGCAATTTCTTAGAATGCATCGATGAAGGTGTGTATTTTATTCTATCGTGTTATACTGTTGAATCTAGTTCACTTATTTGAGCTGAATTTCCCTTTTCGTCGAGAAGAGAAAAAAATAAGCAATCAGATTTGAATTTAACTGCGCGAGGTGAAAGTGTATTTTTGCTCAGCAAAGCCTATGGCTTGAGAAATACTTTTTCCAGTTGTCTTCGATGATCCGAACGATATCTTGCGGAAGCCATTCAATTTTAGTTATCTATCATTTCAATGATAAGTGATATCAGAAAAAATAGTAATTTCCTGTATGTGTGAAGTTCAAAATCGCAATGAAACACGTCGAACACAACCACACTGATTTGTGTGTTTCTCTGTGTCTCCCATCTTTTCAAAAATGAGTAGCCTCCATAAAGAGAAATAAGGTAATTTTGTAAATGACGCTTTCTAGGTGAACACTTTTTTCTGAAAGATCTCGTCGTGTTTCGAAGGAATCTATCAGTTAATCCCTACGATATCGGCCCCGATAGCTGGGGAGGGTTACGATAAGTACCAACAATTCAATAATAATCATTCAGTAATTTATTTGATGCGATGCACATAACTTCCTCCGTTTTCCGTTTTCGATTCTTCTTGGAAATATAGCATCAAAGCACTCCACTGTTCAATCATTCCTTTGATTACATTTTCACGCGACAGAAATCTAGTTTGAACGAGGCTTTGGAATCTTATTTTGCCCTCTACACCTGCATTTTATACATCCTGAAATCTTATTGATGTTTGCTCCTTTCAGTAAAGTATGATGTCACATCTTACAAAAAAATGACTAGATACGAAATGTTCACAGAACGACTCGCACACTTTGGGAGTGAATGGTATGCACAACACAAACAAATGAAATATCCTCCGGTATTCTTTTCCCACTGTTGAACAGTTGTCGCTTCGAATCTTTTTTTTATGCAGAGGAGTGATTCGCTTGGCAAATATAGCTTTTAACGTTTTATAAAGGCCTTTAGTCAAACCTGCCATCCTGTAAAATATATTTGATATTATGTGATTCCTAATCAAAAGTGTCTGCATACAATTTAAGATTGAAAATCATGTAGGAGGGAATAATGTATATATAATAATAATAGTAAGGAAAAAAATCGGCTTCTATTTATATGTGAGACTTGTGAGTGTGTGTGTGTGTGTGTATGTGTGTGTGTGTGTGTGTGTGTGTGTGTGTGTGTGTGTGTGTGTGTGTGTGTGTGTGTGTGTGTGTGTGTGTGTGTGTGTGTGTGTGTTTATATATATACAAATATATATATATTTATATATATATATATATATATATATATATACAATATATATATATATATATATATATATATATATATATATATATATATATATATATATATATATATATATATATATATATATATATATACACATACATACATGTAAACGACTTGAGTTCGGGCGTGGGCTGTTTGCAGCCTACATCGACTCCAAGAAGGCGTTTGATACAGTGCATCGAGAATAACATTGGAATATCTGGAAACTGAGAGGAATTCCAACAAGGATTATTGGATTATTAGTAAGCTTGTATACTGGTGCTGAGGATGCTGTAAAGTGTGGTGAGGGCCTGACGAACTTCTTCCTTGTAAGTTCAGGAGTGAGGCAAGGCTGTGTTCTTGCACCAACACTTTTCAACACTTGCATGGACTGGGTACTGGGTAGAGCCAATGTCCAAAGTCACTGGGGAACAACTCTGGGCAATATCAAGATTACAGACTTTGCTGATGTTGCTATTCTTTCTGAGTCTCTGGAAACCCTAGTGGCGGTTCCTGATGCATTTAGCAATGAAGCGAAGCCCCTGGGCTAGAGGTCTCCTGGACCAAGACCAAGATCCAGGATTTTGGGGGCCTGCTATATCCTGTTCAGTCGGCAAGTGCTTGTAGTGAGAACATCGAGGTCACAGAGAGCTTTATATACCTCGGTCGTGCAGTT
>NC_051393.1:43204664-43207164 GCF_015228065.2 Penaeus monodon
ATAGACACATCTCCATGGAAAAAGTCGCTGGTGCCGCTGATGCTCTTGAAACTTCAGCGCCGGCACTTGGTACGGAAATTAGAGTATGTGCCAGTTAAGTAAAGGGAATTATGGTAAGGTAACTAAAAAAGTATCATGTAAATAAGACAAGTTAGCACCAGGGAAGTATGGCAGGGGAACGTCACCTAAGCAAAGTGAGGGCCAGATAAGTTGGGTAAATAACGTCTGCCAGGTAAGGTGAAAGCCAGGTGAGGAAGTGAGCACCAAAGGAGAGTGCTAAGTAAGTGAGTGTCAAGTAAGTAAGGTAACAAATCGCCAGTTACACCAAGCACCGTAACTGAGCCCCGGGTGTGAAAAATGAGTACAGGATGAATAAGGTACGTGAGAGTTGTACACGAAAGTAAGGTGCCAGGTCTGTAGATGATCACCATAGAGGTAAGGTGCCAATTAAAAAATGCAAGTGAGCGCCAAGCAAGTAAATTAGGTAATGCTAGTGAGCGCCAGCTAAGTAAACTAGATTTGGTGAGCACACATATAAACGTGCAGTAAGTGCAGTGTGCATAGATAATTAAGGTAAATTACAAGAAGCAAGTGGCCACTAGGTAATTAAGGGAGTGCTAAGTAAGTAGAGATGTTTAGAGATGATAAAAATATAAATGGTAATGGTAATTAAGATAAGAACAAGAATGGGGTGAGAAAAATAAATAATGATGATGATGACAATGATAACAAAAATAATACCATTGATAATAATGAAAATTGTAATACCAGTGGAAACGATATTAATAATAATGATCAAAATTATGATATATAATTATAATATGATAACAGTGATAATAATGATGATGATAATAACAAGAACAACGACAACAATAAAAATATATTAATAACGATAATGATAGTAATAACAATTTCAATGGTAAGAAAAATAAGTGATGATGGCACTACTTCTGTTCATGATGATAATTATAATAATAATAAAGATGGTAATGATGATAACGATGATGATAATGACGATCGTAACAATAATTATGACAATAATAATGATGATGGTAATTGTAAAAATAATTGTAATGTAACAGTAATTGTAACAACAATGACAATAATAATATATCTTTATTGTTATAATGATAGAAATAATAATAATAATGGTAATGATAATAATCGTTACCATTATAATTGTTGTTGTTATTGTTATAATTATCACTATCACTACGACTGTTACTATTATTAATGATAATGATAATGGAAATAATATCTATGGTAACGATAATGATAATGATAATAATAATAACAATAATAATTATGATGATGATAATGATAATGATAATGATTAAAATAGCAATGACAACAATAAGTGATAATGATTAAAATATGATAATAATGGTAATTACAAAGACGGTATTAATACTAAAGAATAATGATGCGAATGAGAATTGTGGTGGTGGTGATGATGATGATGATGATAATGATGATGATGATGGTGATGATGATGATGATGATGATGATGATGATGATGATGATAATGATGATAATGATGATAATGATGATAATGATGATGATAATGAGGATGATGATGGTGATGATGATGATAATGATATAATAAGAATAATCAGAATGATAAGAATAACACCAACAAAACAATGATAATAATTTTTATAATAGTAATAATAATAATAATAATAATAATAATAATAATAATAGCAATTGTAATGATAATAATAGTAACAATAATAATGATATTAACAGTAATAATGATAGTCATAATAATAATAAAAATATAATAATAATGTTTACAAAGAGGATATTAATAATTATAACAACAATGAGTATAAAATTGATTATAATAATAACAACAATAAAAGCATAATCATAATAATAATAATGATAATAACAGCAATAACAACGACAATAATAACGAAAATGATAACAACAATCAACAATAATATTAACAATAATAGTAATAATAATAATGATGATATTAAGAATAATGATAATCGTAATGATTAGATCACAAATAATATCTTTATAATTTATTGTATATTTGTGTTAAATAACTGGACATATGTATTTCTTCTGTGGCGTTGTATTTCCGGGTTAGTGGTATCTGCCAGTGTTCCGTGCAGAGCATTGTGGGTCTATGTTTTGATCTGAATCGAGATGATCCGCCTGTATCGTTTATTTATGTAAGGTGTTTTCTTTGTGCAAGTTATGCAATTAAGGTATGTATTGTGAGATTTAAAACAACACTATTTTGTATAGTAATTGTGGAGGTAATTGATTAATTGTTCAAGTTTATGATATGTAAAATGATGGAAGAAAGTGGAAGAAGAAACATGTTTGCTTATGAATATTTGTGTTTTATTTTCCTTAATGGTACATTTCAAAGGCATATAGTTTGTTTTATGAGTCTGCTCTATCATCATAATTAATATTATAGTATAATAACATGGAGAGTGAATTTGAATATTAATAATGCATGAATTTTAGGATGAATGGT
>NC_051393.1:43217164-43219664 GCF_015228065.2 Penaeus monodon
GAAGCTTCCCAGGTGTAGATATTGGCAGCAATCATGATTTGCTGATGATGAATTTTTGTACCCGTCTAAAGAAAACCAACAAGCCAAAGAGCACTAGATTGAAATCTGACCTGGACAAGTTAAGAGACCCAAATTTTGCAGACTCCTTCAAGACCATGGTTGGTGGGAAATTTGCCCCTCTCCCTATTCTGGGGGAGGAAGAATTGGACTTGAAGCAAACAATAGAGATTGCAAACCAAGTGATCGGCAAACATCAAAGGAAGAAGAAACCGTGGGTCATCACAGAGATTCTTGACGTGTGCGACCAAAGACGAGAACTAAAGAGAAAGAAAGGAACTGCAGAAGGGGCAGTGCAATACAGAGCAGTCTTCAACAAGATCAAAATATCCATGAAGAAAGCAAAGGAAGACTCAATAGAACAACAGCATAGTGAAGTAGAGGAGAACCTCCAGGAGAACAACACAAAGCAAGCATACCAGACCATCAAGGATCTCACTGACACCAAAAAGGGACAAGCCTCCATCATCCAAGATCAGACAGGGAAAAGTTTGACAGAAGAGCAAGATTTTCTCACAAGGTGGACTAAATACTGCTCAGAACTGTACAACCATCCAACCAAAGATGACCCTACGGTACTCAACTGTCCTTCCACCAACGAGGACCCCCACCCTATTTTGCGGGAGGAAGTAGAAGCAGCTGTCAAATCTCTAAATAAAAGAAAGTCTCCTGGAGTTGACAACATCCCAGCAGAGCTGATCCAAGCAAGTGACGAAGCCATGATTGCCGCCCTTATGAACATCTGCAACAAAAACTGACAGACAGGAGAATGACCAGCCTGCTGGACACAATCACTGGTCATCACACTACCAAAGAAGGGGAATCTACAAAAGTGCCAGAACTACCGCACCACAAGTCTCTTAAGCTATGCTAGAAAAGTTATGCTGAGGGTGCTTCTGAACAGGCTGAAACCACAGCCAGAGACCATCACTGCAGAAGAACAGGTTGGTTTCAGGGCAGGAAGAAGCACAACAAAATAGATCTTCAATTGGAGAATCCTGTGTGAAAAACTTCTTCAGCACCAAGATCTGTACCATGTCTTCATTGACTTCAAAAAGGCCTTTGACAGAGTATGGCACGACGCTTTGTGGGCTACCATGAGTAAATACAAAATCAATCCCAACCTCATCAAAGTCACTGACCTTCTGTATGACAAGTGCTGTACTACTGAATGGCAATACAGGTGAACGGTTCCGGACAACTGTCGGAGTCTTACAAGGCTGTCTTCTCTCACCAACCCTCTTCAACATCTTCTTGGAAAGGCTGATGACTGACGCACTAGATCAGTACAGAAAAGTCAAAGCTCATGACCAACAACTCAAATGGCATCTAACAGAACATCGAAATGAAGGGTCAGGAACTGGAAGCTGTTGATAGTTTCAAATATTTTGGTGCCATAATTTCATATGGTGGATCCAAACAAGAAATCCTGGCCATAATCACCCAGTCAACAGCAGCACTGATAAAACTGAAAACTTTCTGGCATAACTTTCTAGCTTCAAAAATCAGACTCTTGTGTACTCTTGTCTTCTCAATATTCTTGTAAGCTTGTGAATCATACACCTTCAATAACGACACTCAGAGACAAATTGAGGCACATGTAATGTGATGCTACCAAAAAATCCTGAACACCTCATACGAGGATCACATCACCAATGAGGAAGTGTGCAACAGAATATTCACAGCCATCGGTACACATGACAGCCTGCTAAGCCTCATAAAGAAAAGAAAAATGACCTGGTATGGACACATGACAAGATCAAACGGCCTAGCGAATACCATCTTGCAAGGCACAGTACCAAGAGGCAGAAAGAGAGGAAGGCATAAGAAGAAGTGGGAAGACAACAAAAAAGAATGGACAGGACTGTCTTTCGCCGACTCGCAGAGAGAAGCCCATGACCGTTGCGGATGGCCGGAGATTGTCAGGAAATCGTCAGTGGTGCCTCTACAACCCAGCCGGGGTTAAGAGACCGATACCGACCGATAAACAGACACACGGCGGCTCAGACATGAATCTACCGTTAAAAGAAGACGAATGTGTGTGTGTGTGTGTGTGTGATATATATATATATATATATATATATATATATATATATATATATATATATACACCATACATATATATATTATATATATTATATATATACATATACATACAAAAATGTGAGTAATGATAGTGAAAATGATGAATGATGCTAAAAATTATAATAATCATATAACGATATAAATGGAAATGATATTGATGGCAATTGGGAAATAATAATGTTAAACGCAAAAAAATATATATAATAATAATAACTACATAAACCAAACTGATAAAAAAAATTAATTAGTTATAAATATATTATTAGATTTGGCAACGATGATTATCATTATCATAACGTAAGTGGTGATGATAATGATGATATCAAAGGTATGATTTTAAAAGAAGAAGAAAAAAAGA
>NC_051393.1:43247003-43266017 GCF_015228065.2 Penaeus monodon
AGGAAACTAATACGACATATGTCATAATCCTTCCCAATACTTTTTTTTTTCAGAATATATGGGGGAGAAAAGTACATACGTCTTTGGTCTGAGAATGCTGCACATCTTTCCATTTCATGTGCGACCGTTAATGTCTTTTGGCATCCCTCACAACGTGCTTCACCTTAAGCCATCAGTGGCCCTTGAGTCAATCTTGTGTACCCGATTCTCAGCCTTGTTTAACATAATTTCTACTTGTCGGTTGGGAAGGATGCGGTCACTGTTCAGGTCATATCTAATCTCTTGCAGTTTTGTTTCTGGTGGTATACCTCCATGTTCCTTCCATTTATCGCGAAGACTACTCCTGATGCTGGGATTCAAGTCGGTGTGTGGAGAAGAAAACGAGAATCAAGGGCTGAGCGGCAGCTGCTTTGGTCCTTCGATCACCTCGCTAATTCCCACTGATACCAGCATACCCTGGCATCTTTGTGCCAGCAACAGTGCAAAACCAATCTTGAACCTCCCTTATCTCCCTGGAAGGGATGGGTTTAAACTCTTGATTGCTTGCAAAGCACCGTGAGAGTCGCAATATAACAATGATTCTTAAGACCTACGCATTTTGACTTCTGCAAGGATTTGGGATGTAACTCTGCAGTGAAGATCGATACTACCGAAAAACTGCTGCAGAGCCCATGCCATTTTCATATTTAAAACCATCCATATATATTGAAATCTGACCCTTTGGGTACTTAGAAGTGTTTAAGAAATCCCCCTTTTGATTTTTGCTTCGGTTTCCTCCCCCCCTTCCCTTTCTACCAAAGCCAGCTCATTTAGGTTGGCCCCCAAAGGGGGGGAACTGGCTTTTTTTCCCAAAGGGTTAAAACCGATCTAGATCTAGGAGACTGGGAAACCCTTTTGGTAGTCTTAAAAGAAATCAGGTTTATGTAGTCCCAGTTATGGGAGGGGTCTTTTTCCTCCACTCTTGGCATAAAGACCGGGAACCCCTGAAACACCCCTTTTCTGGAATTTCAGTAAAGCCAAAAAGCGTTGTGTGGTGGGTACCCCAAGACGGCAAAAAACCCCCTGCAAAATACAAAGGCTTTTTTAACCTTTTCCCTTTGACTTTTTTTGATTGTGAGGCACTCATTTAAACCTTGAGTAAAAAATTTAACCAATTTTTTTTTACCCTTAGTTTAAAAAATAAAAGGGGGTTTTTTTTTCCCTCCCAAAAAAGGGGGAAGGGGGGAAATTCCCTTCTTTTGGGGAAAAATCCTACCCATGAATCTTCTTGGAGAGAATCCCGAATCCTGTAGTTGTCACTGACAATTCTTTTTACTGTAGTCGCATACGACTAGCACATCCTTCACTTCCTCCTGCAGTACAGTGTGAAGTCATCCAAAACAGTTTGCATAAAAACAGACTTGGAACACCTTCATAATGCCATTAATAGCAATGGCAAATGAGGTCACACTTCGGGGAAACATCCCTTGAAGGACCACCCGCTGACCCTCCGGTTTTAGAAAAGTTTTTTTTTCCACCCATATTCAAATTTCCTATCAAACAAAGATGCTTTTATGAAGATAGGTATGTTCCCTCTTAAACTAATTTTTCATGATATGCCAGCTTCAAAATAACATTGTAACCTTTTAGGGTCAAAGAAGACTACAAAAATGTTACGTGGGGTGTGAAAAGGAATTTTTGTATAGTACCCTCCATACTTACTAGGGTATCATAGATCCCGGTTCTAAACCAACACTGATTGGGCCCCTTTTTTCTAGTCCTATCCCTAAGGTTTACCATTTTTTTTATTAGCTTCAAATCAGCTGGTGAAAAGGGTCTGCTGCCCAGGTATGTGAGCTCCTTGCCGGGGTTTTGGGGGTAGGGTTATAGCTTCCTTCCATGTAATGACTCTTGCCCCTTTCCTTAAAAAATTCCCATTTAATAGGTCCAACAATAATTCAGGGAGGGGGGTTTCCTTAAATGATTATCATTTTGCATGGGCGTCTTATGGGAGCTGCAAAACAGAGTCTAAAACTCCCGTATAAAAAAAGCGTTATAGTTTCTAGATTTATTGAACAAAGACACGGGATTTGTTTGTACAGCCGGAAAATTTGGGGAAATGGGCAGTGTAAAATTTTTCCATATGAGATTTTTTCCATGGATTTTAGCTATATTTTTGCCAACATTTTTTTTTGTCTGTTTTTGGATTATTCCTTAAAAGAGCGGGGGTGACTGGGTTTCTTTCCCCAAAAAAACCCTTTGGCAAAAGTCCCCACGTTCCAAACTAAGAGGGTCCCAGAGATAACTGGAGATAACCCCCCCTTTCCGCCATCTACCTTTGCCTGGCCTTGGCTTTTGGGTCCTTTGAAATGAATCATGGTCACACGATGGGGCTTTTGTTTCAGTTGTCTTGTGTTTTTTTTTTGCCTTTCAGCTTGTTTGGCAAAATCAAAAACACGTGCCGAGGTCGACGGTCTTGCCCACTACTTTCGGACACTTCTGCTACAAGAAGAATTTTGATGTGAAGTTTCAACACAACTTAACACACTGAAAAGTTTCCAGATTCCGCATTTTCTTTAAAAAAAAAATTTTTTTTGATTTTAAAAAAAAAAAATTTTAATCTCCAAATTTTAAGTCGCCTCTTTTTATTTTGGGAAAGCCATTTTATCTGGTCCCCAAAATTATTGGAAAGTAGTTGCTTTCATGCAAGTCTTCCATGCATCAGGTGAACTAACTGATGGTTCAACACTGGAGAATGTCCCAATTTGGATTTGGAAGTGTGTGGGTGTCCCACTTTTCAGAAAGACTACATTTCCTCTTAAGAACAAGGACTCCAAAGTCCTTCCCCACAGGGTTTGCACAATTGTCTCCCCAGAGGTGATGCCAGCCATTGAAATCTCCCAAGAGTAGAAATAGATGAGGAAACTGCCCAAGTAGATCTTCACCTGTGTTCTGATTTGTAGAGGATTGATTGATTATTTAAAGTTTTCTGCCATGTCAACAGCTAAAGTCATTATCGGCGAATATTTGTTCGACTGAAATGTCAGAATATTAAAAACTCTAAAAATCTATTACTAAATGTCATATAAATTATGAATGATAATCAAAGCATAAATATTATGCATAGTTAAATTTATTTTTAAATACTCGTCTCCCTTAGGAAACTAATAAGACCTGTCACAATCCTCCCCCAATAAACTTTTCATTGTATATGGGGAGACAAGTACATACAGTTTTTAGTCTGAGAATTTTGCACATCATCTTTCCACTACATGTGCAAACATTAATGGCTCTTGGCAAACACTCACAGCATGCCTCATCTTTACCCATAATCAGCCCATGAGTCAGTCTTGGTGTCTGATTCTTAGTCTTGTTAATACAACTCCTACTTGTCTGTTTGGAATGGATACTGGTCACCCAAATGCCAAGGTCATCTCTAATCTCTCGCAGTTTGTTTCTAGAGGTATGCCTCCATTGTCCCCTTCATTTATCGCGAAGACAACTCTGATGTTGGGTTTCAAATCAGCTTGCTCATCCCCACCGATACCAACATGTGCTGGCACCCAACACAAAGTTATTTTTAATATGCTAACCTCATGCAAGCTAATTTTGGGAACTCCCCACCACTGGTGTGTTTATTTTAAGTCTTGATTGCAAGCATAGGGGGGTTGTAATTTAAAACAATAAATGGTTATAAGATCTCAATTTTTTTCCCTTGACTCCCGGGAAAACCCGAACCCTCCCAGTGAAGATTGAGGTGCGGGAAAAAGATTTCCAAAAATTCCCATTTCCCCATCCCCCCTCACTCCCTGCAAAGTCACCCCATTTTCAGATTTTGAACCATCGGGTATGTTTTGGGCTTTTGACCCTTTGGGTATTTTAAAAGTGTGTTGAAGAAATCTCTCGGGAATTCTCCCTTTCCCCAACCCTTCTCCCCTTCCCCAATTTTTGGAAACCCCAAATTTTCCAAAACCCCTAATTTTTGGGGGCCTTGGTTTTCCCCCCCAAGGGGGAAAGGCAATTTGGGGGTTCCAACAGCCGGGAACCCTTGGGAATTTTTTAAAACCCCTTCCCCAGTTACCAAAAATTCCCCTTCAGGGTGGGCCCGGTTAAGGGGGTTAAAAACCAAACTATGGGTGGAAATCCTGGAACCTTTCCTTAATAAATTTTTAAAAAAATTGGGTTCATTTTCCGGGAAGGGAAAAAGGGTTCCACCCCCGGATAGGGTGGCCAAAAATAACCTTTTACCTTTCTTTTAAGCCCCCCGGTTTACTAAAAATTTAACCCACTAAAAAAGGGCCCAAGCTTTTTTTTGTTTTTTTTTTTTTCCCTTCCAAAAAAATTAAAAGGGAACCCCAAAAAAGGGAGGCTTTTGGGTAGTTTCCAAAAAACGGTTTAAATTACCCACCCATTGTACCCAAAACCGAGTCAACTTTTAAAAAAACTTGAAGAAAAATTTGATCCTTGGGTTTTTGGGGGGCCTTTGAAATAAAGGGAAAACTTAAAGTATTTCAAAATCGGTTTCAAAAATTTATTTTTTTTTTAAAACCGCTTTTGAATAAGATTAGATTTTCCCCCAAAAAAAAAAAAAAAACCCAAAACCGTAGAAACCTTTATGCCCTTTTAATTTCTAAAATTTCTTTAAAGTCAATTCTTAAAAGTATTTCCTTCTTTAAATTTTCTTTCAAAATTTAAAAACCCTCGGTTTTAAATTTTGGGGTTTTTTAAAAAGATTTTTAAAACCCAAAATAAAAAAAAAGGGGTTTTTGGCCAAAACGATTTTCACCCATTTATTTTTTAATTTCAAATTTTTCTTTAAATTTTTTATATTTAAAATTTTAATTATTTCCCAATTTAATTATAATTTTACTTTTTTTTCTTAAATTTTTAAAATGTGGATTTTGGGGAAAGGGAAGGGGGAAAAGACGGGAAAAAATAATTTAAATAGTTTTTTTGGGTTTGGTCTTTAATACTAGATGGATTTTTTAAATAATGTTAAGTATATGAAATTGAGTTTATTGTTTTTATAATTATACCTTTATTTTATAAAAATATATAATATTTAAATATATAAATAAAATTTTATATATAAAATATATCTATATATAAAAAAGGGAATAAAAGAAGGAGGAAAGGGGAAAGAAAATAATAATTAATTAATATAATATAATAAATATAGTTTAAAAAATTTATATAAAAGAACTAATAAATAAAATAATATATATAAATTATATATATTATTTTTATATAATATATAATATTGGATATATATATATCACAGGTTTATATATATTATAAAAAAAATAATAACAACAAAACACACAATATATTAATATTATACAATAATATAAAATAATACTAAAATTGACAAAACCTTTAATAAAAAATTATTCCCAATTTTTAATAAAAATTAATAATATATAAAATAATTAAAAATTTTCCCTTAATTTTGGTATTAAAAAAAAAAACCTAAACAAAAGAAAAAACCCAAACCCAAACACACACACACACACACCCCCAAAAAACCCAAAAATAATAAAATAAAATATTTTTATAAAAATATTATTACTATATATATATATAAAAATTTTATAATGTTTTGTGTTTTGTTTAAAACCAAAAACAACACCCCACACACACACACACACACACACACACACACAAGCCAAAAAAAACACAAAAAAACAAAAAAATATAAAAATTTTTAAAAATTTTATTTATAATAAAATATATATAAAATAAAAAGATAATTATACTTTTTTTGGGGTTTTTTTTTTTAAAAACCCAATAAAAAAATTACACACACACACACACACAAAAACACCAAAAAAAAAACACCCCAAAAAAAAAAAAATATATTATATAAATAGGTTTTATAAATATATATAAAAATTTAAAAATAAATAATGTTTTCTGTTGTTTTTTTTTCCCAAAAAGATAAAAACAAAAAAAACCCAATAAAAATCCAACAAAAAGAACAAAATTAAAATATATATTTTTTTTTATTTTTTTTTTGGGGTGTGTGTGTGTGTGTGTGGTGTGTGTGTTGTGTGTGTGTGTTTGTATTGTATATAAAAAACCATATATATATTATATAATTATATATTTTTTAATATTATAATATCTTTTGTTTTTTTTTTTTTTTTTTTTTTTTTTTTTTTTTTTTTTTTTTTTTTTTATATTTTAAAATTATATAATATAAATTTTTTTATATATATAAACTTATATACTCTTAAATGTTATAATATTAAAAATATATATATATATTATTTATATATGGGGATATAAATTATATATTTTAAAAACCTAAAATTTTTATATATTAAAATTATAATAATATTAAAAATTATATTTTGTTTAATTTTTTTCCTTTTAATTTTATATCCCCCTATATATATTTTATATATATATAATTTATAATATATAAATATATATTAATATAAGTAAATTTTTTTTTTAAAAATATGAAAATATATAATATTATATTTTAATCATATATATATGTGTGTGTGTGTGTGTGTGGGTTGTGGGGTTGTTGTGGGTGTGGTGTTGTGTGTGTGTGTGGTGTGTATGGGGGTTGTTTTATTATATTATTATGTAAAATAAATTTTTAAAATATAAAATATATTGGGGTTTTGGGGGGTGTGTGTGTGTGGGTTTTGTGTTTTTTGTGTGTGGTGGTGTTTTTGGGGTATTATTATATATTATATTATATTATATAAAATATATATTAATATATATATGTGTGTGTGTGTGTGGGTGTTTGGTGTGTGTGTGTGTGTGTGTGTGTGTGGTGTGGTGTGTGTGTTAAAAATATTTTAAAACACATTATATGAAAACGAGGTTTTTGGGAAAAAGGTGTTTTTAAATGTTGCATTTTCCTCCCAGGAACCCCGGCCTGCAGTTTCCAAAACTTGTTTTTTTTTTAAAAAAAAAAACAATAACCACCGCCTTTTTTTGGGTTCTTTTGTTTGGCGAGAAATAATTTTATGAAACATCTTTTTCTTTGGTTTTCCCTCTTCCGTGAACCCCGGGGCCCCCGCCCAGGTCTTTTATAGGTTTAAGGGTCAAGGAAGGAAGCTGTTTATTCATCCCCCTTTTCCCCTGTGGTAAAACTTTTAGGGAAGGGTTGCACTGTTTTTAGTCTGTGGAGGGGGGTTTTGAAGGTTTTGTCCGGGTGGGCCCCCAAAACCCCCGAGAATGTCCTACAAATAGTGAACCACGATTTTTCCGCCAGTGGTCAGCCTGGGGGGTTTCCCCCATAAACACCCCTCCCCCAAGGCGTGAAAGAGGTGAGCCCCCCAAACAAGCCCTTTTAAATTTTTCCCTCATACTCACGTCCTCGGTTTCCGAGCAGGCCCCCCCAAACTCTAATGCAGACGCAATCATTTCTGGGCAGAGGTTTATTCCATCCTCGTCCATTCCGGTCAGGTTGTTTTTTGCATTTCGAGGGCCCCGTCATCGGTATAATTTGGTAAAAAGAGAGATTTTGACGTCGAAGCTGAAAGTTTTTTTCCCCACCTCACCGTTTTTTTCCCCCATTTGGGCCCATCATATCATTTGGTGTTTTAAAAATTTTAACAACCCGCTGATGGATTTTAAAGGGGGCTGGGAAGAGAGGTTTGCCCCCTTTTCTTAGCTAACCCGGGGCGTGGGGTGCTCCCGGTGCCGTTTGGTGATGGGCTCACGGGTTTTTTCTTTTTTTTTGGGTTATGATATTCCCACGGATCGGGGCGTGCTTTGGCGCCCTCCTCGAGCGATGTAGCAAAGACCCCCTTCCCCAAAACATCGAGGATTTTCCCCTGCCTGCTCTGTTGAACTCTAGGGCCCTTCCCCTCCCGCTTTCCCTGTCCTACTTTCCTGTAAATAAGACATGCGAGAGCTACTTTCCATCTTTTTTGACATATCTTTCCCTATAAATAATTGCGATACTGCCACGACAAAAGTCACTCTCCCCCAGGTTCCTGGGGGCTTCCCATGTACCTACCCAGGAATGACGGGCTTACGCCCTTTTGGTGTTTTTTGGCAGACTCCCACGGGTTCACAACTCCCCCAGGAATCCTCCTCAATTGCCGAGATTTCGCGGTAGTTGGACTCGATAAAATCCCCCCAACCCCTTTTACAAAGGGGTACCAGGCGCATTTTAAACCTAAAGAAAAAAGGGTTTTGTCTTTGAGTTCGGTGAGATTTTTTTTTTTTGGATTTTTAAAATTACCCTCCCCCCAATTAGCGGCGAACCCCCTTTTTTAGATAAAAAATTTTAAAAATTTAAAAAAAAACCTTTAAAAAATCCTTTTAAATTAAATATCTTACAAAAAACCCAAAAAAATATTTTAAAAAATCAAAGCAAAAATTCATGCTTTTAATTAAAAAATTTGGTTAAATTTATGCATAATTAAATTTTATTGAAAATATTAGCCTCCCTAAGGAAAATAATAAGACCTTCTATGTCACAATGCTGCCCCTAATACATTTTTCAGTGTATATGGGGAGACAAGTACATACGTCTTTGGTCTGCGAATGTTGCACATCTTTCCACTACATGTGCGATCGTTAATGGCTCTTGACATCACTCACAAAGTGCTTCACTTTTAGACATCATTGGTCCATGAGTCAGTCTTGTGTGCCCGATTCTTAGTTTTGTTAATAATTCTACTTTTTGGTTGGGATGGATACTGGTCACCCAACTGCCAAGGTCATCTCTAATCACTCGCAGTTTGTTTCTAGAGGTATGCCTCCACTGTTCCCTCCATCTATCACGAAGACAACTACTGATGCTGGGAGTCAGGTCGGTGTGTAGGGGAGGAAAACGAGCATGACGGGGCTGAGCGGCAGCTGCCTTGGCCTTCTGATCAGCTCGCTCATTCCCACTGATACCAACATGTGCTGGCACCCAACATAGAGTTATCTTTTTACGTGCTGACATCAGTGCAAACCAATCTTGAACCTCCCTCACTACTGGACGTGATGAGTTTAAGCTCTTGATTGCTTGCAAGGCACTATGAGACTCACAATATATTACAATAGAATGGTTCATAAGATCTCTAGTCATCTTAACTGCTGCAAGGATGGCATGTAACTCTGCAGTGAAGATCGAGGCTGCTGGAGACTGCTGCTGGAGAAAGACTGCATCTGGCAGTCTTTCTTCTGCTCAGTGCTGCAAAGCCCACACCATTTTCAGACTTCGAACCATCTGTATAACAGCCAGAATTTTAGTGAGGTTTAAATTAAGATCTTCCACAAAATTCCTCATTCTCCTACCATAGGATTGGCTATCCTCTAGGGGGTTGAAAAGAGTTGTGCGGTCTGCACCACAATATAGATGTGAAAGAACGTACAAAATACTAAGTGCTTTTGTAGCCTTCACTTTTAACTGTTTGATGTGAGGCACCCATGTAAGTCTTGAGTCAAAAATTAGACCCGAGTACTTCACCTCTTGGACAAATTGCAGTGGGTTTGCTCATGAATAGAGGGAAGGATGGAATTTTCCTCGTTTGTGGAAATGTATAGCCTTGGTCTTGCTTGGAGAAAATTTGAACCCATGGTATGTTGCCCACTGTACAACCTGATTTATTGCAGTCTGCAAGTGTCCTTGTACATTCTGTAAACTTCCTCCTGAGAAGTAAAGTGTAGTCATCCATATACAGATTACATGAGACAGAACTTGAAACAACCTTTCCGATGTCATTTATAGCAATGGCAAACAGGGTCACACTTAAGACACTCCCTTGTGGGACCCCTTCCAGCTGATCTTCCCGGTTAGAGAAACTGTTTCCCACCCAAACTCTAAACTTCCTGTTAGTATGGAAGCTTTGGATGAAGGTAGGTAATGCTCCTTTTAAACCAGTGACATACAGCTTCATGAGTATGCTAAGCTTCCAAGTAGTATTGTAAGCCTTTTCAAGATCAAAGAAGACTGCGATCATGTGACATCGCTGTGCGAAGGAATTCTGTATAGAAGTTTCCATCCTCACAAGTGCATCTGTGGTCGATCTCAATTTTCTAAAGCCATATTGTTATGGGGTCAACACGTTTTCCTTTTTTAGTAGCCATGTCAACCTGAAGTTTACCATTTTCTCCATAAGCTTGAAGATGCAGCTAGTGAGAGAAACTGGTCTGTAATTTCCTGGTGTGGAAGCATCCTTGCCAGGTTTAGGAACAGGAATGATTATAGACTCTCTCCATGTGAATGGCACTGTGCCCTCCCTATAGATCCTATTGAATAGGTCTAACAGAAACTTCTGGGAGCTCTCTGGTAAGTGAGATACCATTTGGTGTGGAATATCATCACCTCCTGGGGCAGTCTTACAGCAGAGCTGCAAAGCAGAGTCCATCTCCTTGCGCAAAAATAGCAAGTTGTATGGAAGTTCTGCTAAAGTCCTACTGAATGACACTGGGTGTTGTTCCTGTTCAGACTGAAGAGTGGAGAATCGAGCAGTGTAAGAGGCTCCAGAGGAGATGTCTGCCATGGATTAAACTAGCTCATTTTCAACATTTTTTTTGTCTGTGATGATTATGCCACTTATCTTTAGAGTAGGTTGTGACATGGATGTGCTCATTCCCGCGATCTTACATACCTTGTTCCATACCCCATGCTAAGGGGGTCTAGATGTCTGTCTAGCCTCCTTTAGCACGCGCCTGGCTTTGGCTCGGGTCTTTTTGTAGCTGATCAAGGGTACAATGCTAGGGCATCATTTCAACTGCCTTAATGCAGCTTTTCTTGCTCTGACAGCTTGGCATTCATCAGATCACCATGGCACCGGAAGTTGACAGTACACTGATGTGAAGGGATTAACAGTATCTTGAGCACACTGGAAATCATTCACAGATCTTTGCAATACTGCACTTGTCTAACAAGATTCCAGTCTGCATATTCAAGTCGCCATCTCTGCACTCCATTGACTGGAATACCATTCCCCTCTTGAAAAAGTATTGGAAAGTGTTCACTTCTAGGGTAAGTCTTCCATGACCTCCCAAGTGAAGTTCAACGGTGAATCAGGAGAGCATTTTGATAGGTCTATATTGGAGTTTGATTGATTATTTAAAATTATCTGCCGCGTCAACAGCTAAGGTCATAGCGGCGAATCCTTATTAACTAAAATATTAAATGTATAAACTTTAAAAATCTATCAATAAACATCTTACAAATAACAATAAATAGATTAAAAATCAAAGCATAAATATTATGCTCTAAGTGCATAAAATTATTGCATAAACATTATGCATAATTAAACTTTATTGAAAATATTAGTCTCCCTAAGGAAATTAATAAGACCCTCTATGTCACAATCTTCCCCCAATACATTTTTCAGTGTATATGGGGGAGACAAGTTACATACGTCTTTGGTCTGAGAATGTTGCACATATTCCACTACATTTTGCGATCGTTAATGGCTCTTGGCATCCTTCACAAAGTACTTCATTTTTAGCCATCATTGGCCCATGAGTCAGTCTTGTGTGCCCGATTCTTAGTCTTGTTAATACAACTTCCACTTTTCGGTTGGGATGGATGCTAGTCGCCCAACTGCCAAGGTCATCTCTAATGTCTTGCAGTTTGTTTCTGGAGGTATGCCCCCATTTTTCCCTCCATGAAAAAAAACTTCTGATCGGGGTTTTTCAGGTCGGTGTGTGGAGAGGAAAACGAGCATCACAAGGCTGAGCGGCAGCTACCTTGGCCTTCTGATCAGCTCGCCATTCCCCTGATACCAAATGTGCTGGCACCAAACTAGAGTTATCTTTTACGTTTTGCCCTCAGTGCAAGCCATTCTTGAACCTCCCTCACTACTGGATGTGACTAGTTTAAGCTTTTGATTGTTTGCAAGGCACTACGAGAGTCACAATATATCACAACAGAATGGTTCGTAAAGATCTCTAGTCATCTTAACTGCTGTAAGGATGGCATGAAAACTCTGCAGTGAAGATCGAGGCTGTAGAGAAAGACTGCCGGATGCAGTCTTCCTTCTGTCACTGCTGCAAAACTCACGGCATTTTCAGATTTCGAACCATCTGTATAAATTGCAATCTGATCCCCAGTTTTTAGAAATGTGCTGAAAAATTTCTCTCTGACTTCTGCTTGGGATCTCTCCCCTTTCCAATTCCGACTAAATCCATCTCGACTTGATTAGCCCAAGGCGGGAATTGGGGAATTCCAACAGCCAGAACCTTAGAGAGATTTAAATTAAGACTTCCCCCAAGATTCCTCATTCTCCTTCCATCGGCTATCCTCAATGGGTTGAAAACCAATCTGGAGGGAGGAGATCCTGGAATCCTTTGTAGTCTCGTGTAGTAAATCAGGTTCATGTATTCTCGGTGTAATGAAAGAGGTGGTTCTCCACTCTCAACATACAGGGACTCCACAGGTGAAGACCTGAAAGCCCCAGTACAGATTATGAGAGCTTCTTTTATGAACCGAGTCTAACATCCGTAGAACAGTGGGAGTGCGGGATAAATAAGCCTCACATCCATAGTCAAGCTTACTACGAATAAGCGCTCGGTAAAGCCGCAGAAGCATTGTGCAGTCTGCACCCCAAGATAGATGTGAAAGAACCCACAAAATACTAAGTGCCTTTGTAGCCTTTACTTTCAACTTTTTTGATGTGAGGCCCATGTAAGCCTTGAGTCAAAAATTAGCCCCCAAGTACTTCACCTCTTGGACAAATTGCAGTGGGTTTGCTCCTAAATAGAGGGAAGGATGGAATTTTCCTCGTTTGTGGAAATGCATAGCCATGGTCTTGCTTGGGGAAAATTTGAACCCATGATATGTTGTCCACTGTACAACCTGATTTATTGCAGCCTGCATGTGTCCTTGCACATCCTGTAAGCTTCCTCCTGAGCAGTACAGTGAAAAGTCATCCACATACAGATTACATGAGACAGACTTGGAACAACCTTTACAATGTCATTTATAGCAATGGCAAACAGGATCACACTTAAGACACTCCCTTGTGGGACCCCTTCCAGCTGATCTTCCAGGTTAGAGGAATTGTTTCCCACCCGAACTTTAAATTTCCTGCTAGCAAGGAAGTTTTGGGTATGAAGGTAGGTAATGCTCCTCTTAAACCAATGCCATACAACTTCTTGAGTATGCCAAGCTTCCAAGTAGTATCATAAGCCTTTTCAAGGTCAAAGAAGACTGCTAACATGTGACGTCGCTGTGCGAAGGAAATCTGTATAGCAGTCTTCCATCCTCACAAGGGAATCTGTGGTCGATCTCAATTTTCTAAACCCACACTGATATGGAGTCAGCATTCTTTTTTCCTTTTCTAGCAGCCATGTCAACCTGAAGTTTACCATTTTCTCCATCAGTTTGCAGATGCAACTGGTTAGGGAATTGGTCTGTAATTTCCTGGTGTGGAAGATCCTTGCCAGGTTTAGGGACAGGAATGATTATAGACTCTTTCCATGTGGATGGCACTGTGCCCCTCCCTATAGATCCTATTGAATAGGTTCAAAAGAACTTCTGGGAGCTCTCTGGTAAGTGAGATATCTTTGGTATGGAATATCGTCACTTCCTGGGGCAGTCTTACGGCAGAGCTGCAAAGCAGAGTCCATCCCCTTGCGCAAAAATGGCAAGTTGTATGGATGTTCTGCTGCAGTCCTACTGAAGAATGACACTGGGTGTCGTTCCTTTTCAGCCCGAGAGTGGAGAATTGGGCAGTGAAAGATGCTCCAGAGGAGATCTCTGCAATGATTTAGCTAGCTCATTTGCAACATCTTTTATCTGTGATGATTATGCCATCAATCTTCAAAGCAGGTGGTGACAGTGATGTGCTCTTTCCAGCGATCTTTCGCACCTTGTCCCATACCCATGCTAAGGGGGTCCCAGAGTAATCAAGGAGACATACTGTCTCCATGACGTCCGTTTTGGCCTCCTTTAGCACTCGCCTGGCCTTGGCTCGGGTCTTTTTTTAATGGGTCAAGGTTACATCACTGGGGCGTCGTTTCAACTGCCTTTAAAGCAGCCTTTTCTTTCTCTGACAGCTTGTTGGCATTATCAGACCACCATGGACCCGGGGGGTCGACGGGAATGGCCCGCAACTTTTTTTTTGGGAATGGATGCTTCTGCTGCAAGGTGAATTCGTGATGTGAAGTGATTTAAAAGCATCTTGAACACACTGGGAAAACATTCACAGATCCATGCAATACTGCAGTTGATCTAAAAAGATTCCCGTCCGCCCTGCTCAAGTCGCCATTTTTACACTCCATTGGCTGGAATACCATTCACCTCCTCCAAAGTATTGGAAAATGGTCGCTTCCATGTAAGTCTTCCATAACCTGCCAAGTGAAATTTAATCTGTGAATAGGTGAGACAATTGACAGGTTATATTGGAGAATGTCCCCGTTTGAATTTGGAAATGTGTGGGAGTGTCACTGTTCAATAAAACTGCATTTACTCTTTCGAAAAAGGACTCCCAAGGCCCTTTCCTCAAGGGTGGCACAAAGTGTTCCCCTCCCGAGGCGATGCCGACCCAGGAGTAGAAATGGATGTTGGCAACAGTGCAAGTAGATTTTCCAAAAACATCTATGTTGAGATTATGTGGAGGAAGGTAGATGGATGCAACAGTGTAAGGTCGTGTCAAACCTATTCTCACAGCCTTTACCTGCAGTGTTGCCTGCAGGTGGTGGACTGGTTTGGGAATATTCTGATTTACCATTACTGCTACTCTTCCAGAGGTGCATTGTCAAAGGTCCCATAATGGGCTTGAACTTTGAATCCTCGTAGGGAAACGGACAATTTTCCCCGGTCATAATCTCTTGTAGGTATACACAAAATGGGTTACATGAAGCTATCAGATCTTGCAGTTCTTCCCATCTTGCATGAATTCCCTGACAGTTTCATTGGATTAGGGTATCCAGTTCTTCAAACTACTTCTACATAAAGTGTTTGGAGCACCCATGGTCAAGGTTTGCCCCACACCTTTTGGCTGTCCCTTTTTTTGGGTTGTTTACCCGTGGAACTAGTTTTCCACAGGCTTCCTTTAGACAGGCCCAGGATTTCTTTTTCCCGGGCAAAGGGACAGACCTAGCCTTTTGCTTCAGAAGCATTCTGGCTAGCAGCGGAGGCCCCTTTTTGGGATGTTAGTGGGGAGCTGTAGCTGTCACCGTTGAGGCCCTGGAACCTTCCTGACGGCTCCAAAGACCCCACTCTGAGACAAGTCTTTTGAACAGGCTCAGGATTCCTTTGCCTGGGTAAAGGCCGTACCTGAGCCTTAGCTTCAGGGGCATTCTGCCCCAGCAGCAGAGGCCCCTGTGGATGTGGTGGCCAGCTGGAGCTTCACCGTTGAGACCACTGGAGTCTTAACAAATGGCTCCAAAAATCCTTACTTTGGGAGGAGGAGTCTCCTTTAATAGACCCCTCACTCCTACTCCCCTTTCTGGTGGAACAACTCACCAGAGGCAGCTTCAGCAATTTGGGACTGAGGTTTAAAGGAAGTGGCCGAGTGTGTGGTGTAAGAAGCACTGGAGGGCAAGGGTTGGTGGGAAGGAGGATGGGCTAGAACAGAAGCAAAGGATCTACCTGGCTGTGCAAACAGCACATGGGCATGTCGCTTTGCTCTGGGGAAACTAACTTTTTCCTTGCTCCTTATTACCAAATTTCTTATTCAAATTTGTACCTTTTGCATTGCTCTGAAGAAGCTTCATGAGCTTCTTTGCAGTGGTAACAGCATATTGGATCTGGACAGTTGTCATCTCCTGGCTGGATGACCTGTTGTACCACACTTACACATATCTTGGTTGTCCATTTTCTTTAAAATGGCAAGAGTTGGCTACATGCCCATAACCCTGGCAGTGGAAGCACCACATAGGGTTGAGCACATATGGCTTTACCTTGTGGTGTACCATGCCAACTGATTCTGGAAGGACTAAAAGTGTTAAAAGTTAGGAGAGCTGGTGTCGACTGTTTCCAAACTATCAATTTCTTCTTAAAATGTTTTACTGCCACTACATTAAAATTCTCTAGTTCTATAACAGTTTCTCCCCAGAATACCTCATCAGGTCTCGGGAAAAGATAATTTCCTTACACTGATTGAGTGTTTTGTGAGAAGAACATGGACTTGAGCCCCAGGGAATTTCGATCTCGCACGCAGACGGTCACTCTCGTCTGTGACGAAACCTCAACTGTCTACCATCTTGCTTTGGGTGATGTGAGGGTCACGTGACATACCTCAACTTTTTCCCATGTACTTCAAAAATATCATGATTGATACACCATCAATGGTCTCACTACTAGGTACTTACTATATGAAATACTTTCATATTTACCAGTTAAAAGGTTTTCCCTTAATAGATTGAGAAGGATTTTTCTCCTTACCTGTGAACCATTTCGATTCCCATTCTTGTCCTTTGGAAGCTGGAAAGGTTCCAGAGTGGCAGCATGTGACATTCCAGAGGGAATGGCCAGGGGATTGCATAGGTCATCATGGAGAGAGCTAGAAATCATACAAATTAGAATCTTCATTTCCTCACCCCCCCACGCATCATGGAGTCCAATGAGGGGAAGTTATAGTTGAGCTAAAAATCTCCCAACAGCCACAGGGTAATGAGGAAATATACGCAACCACTATTGCAGTACTGACAGCATTCGCAGGATCTTTGCGCTACTGGCTGAACAGTGCCTGCTTGACCCTAGCCATATTTGACCAGCTGATTGACTTGACCAGGCCTTGATCAAGCCACCCGTCTAACCAGAATAGAGGACCAAAGAGGTATGTGCTAGCTGCATGGCGCAGCGTGCAACATAGCTCAACCTCCAGGTCTCCTGTCTCCTGGTAATACGAGATACCAAGGATGGCAAACACACCTCAAGACCCCCTGCGGCTAGGCAGCTTCAGTTATGGGGGAGGTCCCTGTGAGAGGTTTGTGTGACAGTTGAACTATCAAGTCATCATGCACCACTTCAGACCACCCGCTACTGGTACAGCATTCTCTAACAATCTATTGTGTCTTCCTTTTGTAGTTAGTCCTCTTTCCCCAAGTTCGAGGACTAGTCTATGGCGAAGGTGGACCCCCTGAAGGCAGCTCCTCAGCATCTCCCATCTCATCGATGCATCACTAATCCCTTCCCCCAGATAACACTTAGCACTATAAGGAAATGGGTGAGACTTACCTTTGAGAATGGGAGGGAGAACCTGCTCCTTCACGCACTCCTTCAAGAACTCATGCAGTTTCTGATGCTTTGGAGATTCCGTCGTGTGATGTATCCCGTTCCTCACCATCGTTGTTGAAGAACACGCATGTGGAATTCATATCGAATGAATTGCAAGTAGAACAACGAAGGGAAGTACAAGAAAACACATGAATATGCCAAAAGCCTACAAATTTTCTACATCATACTCAGTATTTATCGGTGTGGAGGGTGGTGGTGGTACAGGGGGCGAGTTCAACACCCTTACAAAAAGGGTTTTTAAAAAATCCATACATGTCACCAATCCTGATGTGCCATTTATTTTTATGGTAATCTATGTACAGCTTTATTCGATTTTATGCCTCTTTCCCGACACAAATGTGGGAAACCCGGAATAAAATTAATCAAAGCAACAACATGTAAATCCAGAAAGACAATGCACATCGGGAAAAATTGTTGATTGCGTTGAAACAAAATTATCCCTCTAAGACCTAGCTACCCTCCCTGTATTACTCCGTTTGGGCCTTTCAAAAAAAAAAAAAAAAAAACTAATTTCTCACAGGTCCCCAAGAATTTTATGAAAACTAAAAAATTTGCGATGGGAAAAGGCATAAATTACATCAAAGCACACATATAGCAGGGAATCGTTGGATGGGTGAAAAGTGTAAATTACCCCATTATCCCATTTGTTATTAGCTTCAACATCTTATTCCCCCCATCTTAGTCATGGAAGATTATCAGAAGTTTTACCCACAAGCTAATACTTTAGGCTAGTGAGTTTCGTTATAAAATATAGTATAGACTTCTTTCTGTTACAAGACCAAACAAATTCTATATTCTTGAAAGCGTTCTGATTCATTGCTCTGTGTACTAGACTAGTCACTCCCCAGCATTGGCATTATTCTCATATAGAAAGAGTAGTATTCAAAGTTGATGATTTTTATAAAGTAAACAGTTCAGAAATTTGATCTACTAACAAGAGAGAGACATCACAGTAACTGCGTGAGAAAAAAAGCAAAATCTTATTTAAATGATGGAAAAGAAAGTGCTATTTTAACATTTACATATGTTGGTTTGGCAGAAATTGCCTTCTCAAGTTGAGCGTCTTTCTCTGAATATGAGTTCCAACTAGATTTAGCAACCTGCAAGAATACTCCTTGTTTATGCTGTGAAATTTGTAGAAAACAGCGGTTGTCTTCCAAGCCCCCTTCGCGAGGTTATTCAAAACACTTGTTCTTCTCTTTTTTTTTTTTTTTCCATGCCCCTTTACCCATATCGTTTCAGTTTCCTTCTTCTTTTTTATAAAAGAACCATAAAATTATGGCCAAAAAAAAAGGGAATAGATCATAGTGCTCAATGTTGCTCCAACGAGAGCCCTGTCCGGTTGATACGGTGGTCTTTTCGCGGTTGAAACACTACGCCTCGCTGGGCAGCCGGGCCCAAAACAGCTCCGAGACATAGATAAGGCCAGTTGAACTTCGCCCACACACACACACACACACACACACACACACACACACACACACCCCCACACACACACACACACATAACATACATATATATGTAAAAGATATCACTAGATAGACAGATGTATATATGTGTATGGGGGATATAAATATATATATATATTATAAAAATTATATTATATATATAAAATATATATAATGATACACACACACAAATTATATTATATATATTTTATATATAATATAAATATATATAATATTATATATATATTTTATGGGTACACACACACAAAAATTTTAAAATAATTATAAATAAAAATAATATATATATATATATATATATATTTTTATATATATATATAATATATGGATAACACAAAAAAAAAAAAAAAAAAAAATAAAATATAATTTTATTAAAATTTATATTGATAAAAAAAAAAAATA
>NC_051393.1:43266117-43268617 GCF_015228065.2 Penaeus monodon
AAAGGGAAAAATAAAACATATGATTTTTTTGTGAAAAAAAAAGAAAAAGAAAGAAAAAAAAAAAGGTCACCACCACCTGAACTCGAGCAGTTTTTCTATTCATGGTTTTATCTCGCTTTTTTCCTCTCTTTGTGGTTCACACTGGGATGAAGAGCAACGTTTCAATCGCTAGTTCCAATAACCAGTGGCGTAAATCAAGCTATTATCACTAGGCATTAGTCAATTCATGATTCGATTAAGTCGTTCATTCAATAATGATGAATTTGCATGTATCAAAAGCGAGAGAGAGAGAGAGAGAGAGGGGAGAGAGAGAGAGAGAGAGAGAGAGGAGAGAGAGGAGAGAGAGAGAGAGAGAGAGAGAGAGAGAGAGAGAGAGAGAGGGCGAGAGAGAGAGAGAAATTATACATGTCACACTTTTTCCATTATACGTTCCTACTGCAGGGGATAATCCTTACGCCTGACATATTTTTTCCCGCGTGTTTTAGATATTCACACTCAACAACACAGACACGAAGTTTTTTATGAGTTTTATCTCCTGGTAAGACTTGGCCACTCACCAAACTGTGAACACAAAAAGTTTGTGGATTACATGGCGCCACATTGTGCTACGTGGATATATGCATACACACACCAATGCGATATATGTGTGTTTGTTTGTTTGTTTGTTTGTTTGTGTGTGTGTGTGGGGTGTGTGTGTGTGTGTGTGTGTGTGTGTGTGTGTGTGTGTGTGTGTGTGTGGTTGGATGGGTGTGGTAGTGTGTGTGTGTGAACACAAACACAATAACGCGTACGGAAAGATGAAGAGAAAAACACCCATAAGAAGAAACTAAAATGACGTTTCGAACATATATTGTCTGTTACCTGTTTAGAATTAATTTGTTATAGTGGATGTTATAGTGAATTTTACACACACACACACAAACACACACATATGTGTGTGTGTGTGTGTGTGTGTGTGTGTGTGTGTGTGTGTGTGTGTGTTATATAATGTGTGTGTATCCTGTGCTGAAGCTTCACACAAATATATCGGTTTCAACATCTGACATGACTACCGGTCCAAATGCCGAGTTGCAGATATTATGATTCGCCCGGTCAGTCTGCTCTTTGCTGTGTGCGTCAGAGTAATGTTTGGCCCAGCCTGCGGTCACTCAGAAAATACTAACCCCAAAAGTAGGATAAAAGTTTCTTTTTAATATCATATCCTAAATATCGTGAACGTCGCAGCCAATATCAAAGACAACAAAAAAAATATATGTTTCAGGGCTTCTATTTTTTCCCTTGACCACTAACTGCGCGGGGGCCCTTCGAGTGGCTTGGCATGGCGTTGGAAAAGCCCGAAGTCGATGTTCTTATTGAACAGTGGAAGTGGAGATTCTGTCACTACTCTTTGTTCTCTGTTGTTATAATAAACGTTTTCTGTGGGGAAAAGAAATGCAAAATCGATTTGTCATTTGACTGGGCTAGTGGGGTAAAAACATGAATGATGAAAAAAATATAAAGACTTGTGTTGCTATTACAAAGGAAGGTGTATGACTTATAAAACGAATAGTGACTATGATACAGGATTCCCCATTCAAAGAAAACAGGCCTCATAAAAATCGCCCTATTTTGTGCAGTTTATTTTGAACATGTAAGTTCAGTTTATTAAATGTATTACATATAGCCGGCTTCACAAGTGCTAATGTTTACCATTTTCCTTTATTTTCGGAAAAAAAAAATTATTCAATAACATTGTAATAATCACACTGTCAAGAGTAATAACTATAACAGTATTTGGTATTAATAACAAAAATAAAATCAGAAAATTCAAGGAATGGGAAAATCAGGTGCAGTTACAAGTGCCAACTATTTGACTCCTTGGTGGCTGAGCACTTTGGACCCACCGGTGTTCAAAAAAAATCACACACACACACACACACAACTACAATGGACAGTATGTACATAAAGGACTGATAGTTTACAAGAGAGTGTAAGAAAGTAATCGGTTTAGAAATTAACACAGTTTTCCAGATATCCGATGAATGTATATAGTTAAGTTTGTGTAGAATTGAAATATATATGCTTATAACACATAGCACCCATTGACTAAATTTTAGTAGAGCTAACACGGGCAAGTATTGGCATGACGATGGATGTTTCGTGTAAGGATTACGTGTGTTTACAGTCTGTATATAGACATATATATATATATATATATAATATATATTATATATATATATATATATATATTGATAGATAGATAGATAGATTGATGGATAAATATATATTACATACACCATGGATACATACACATATACATATGAATAAAACTACATATTTGTGTGATTATGGCTAGTAATGATATACATATGTACATGTGTATATATATGTATGCATGTGATATATAAACATATATATATATATATATATATATACATATATATATATATATATATATATATATATATATATATATATATATATATATTATACAGAAATTACGTTACCAAATAGTTATATA
>NC_051393.1:43286117-43288617 GCF_015228065.2 Penaeus monodon
CTGTTCAGGTCATATCTAATCTCTTGCAGTTTGTTTCTGGTGGTATACCTCCATGTTCCTTCCATTTATCGCGAAGACTACTCCTGATGCTGGGATTCAAGTCGGTGTGTGGGAGAAGAAAACGAGAATCAAGGGCTGAGCGGCAGCTGCTTTGGTCCTTCGATCACCTCGCTAATTCCCACTGATACCAGCATACCCTGGCATCTTTGTGCCAGCAACAGTGCAAACCAATCTTGAACCTCCCTTATCTCCCTGGAAGGGATGGGTTTAAACTCTTGATTGCTTGCAAAGCACCGTGAGAGTCGCAATATAACAATGATTCTTAAGACCTACGCATTTTGACTTCTGCAAGGATGGCATGTAACTCTGCAGTGAAGATCGATACTACCGAAAAACTGCTGCAGAGCCCATGCCATTTTCATATTTCAAACCATCCATATATATTGCATCTGATCCTTGGTACTTAGAAGTGTGTTGAAGAAATACCTCCTTGATTTTTGCTTCGGATCTCCCCCCCTTCCCTATTCTGACCAAAGCCAGCTCAGTTAGGTTGGTCCAAGGGGGAACTGGCTTTTCTCAAGAGGTTGAAAACCGATCTAGATCTAGGAGATCTCGGAAACCTTTGTAGTCTTATATAGTAAATCAGGTTTATGTAGTCCCAGTGTAATGAGAGAGGTCGTTCTCCACTCTTGGCATGAAGACCTGGAAGCCCCTGCACAGGCTCTGAGAACTTCAGTAAAGCCATAAAAGCGTTGTGTGGTCGGTACCCCAAGACAGGCGAGAAAGAACCTGCAAAATACTAAGTGCTTTTGTAACCTTTACCTTTGACTGTTTGATGTGAGGCACTCATGTAAACCTTGAGTCAAAAATTAGATCCAAGTATTTTTACCTCTTAGATCAAATGCAATGGGTTTCTCCAAAATAGAGGGAAGGATGGAACATTCTTCTTTTGTGGAAATCCATAGCCATGATCTTACTTGGAGAGAATCCGAATCCATGGTATGTTGCTCACTGCACAATCTCATTTACTGTAGTCTGCATACGACTAGCACATCCTGTACACTTCCTCCTGAGCAGTACAGTGTGAAGTCATCCACATACAGATTGCATGAAACAGCACTTGGAACGACCTTCATAATGCCATTAATAGCAATGGCAAATGAGGTCACACTTCAGACACTCCCTTGAAGGACCACTTCCAGCTGATCCTCCAGGTTAGAAAAGTTGTTTTCCACCCATATTCTAATCTTCCTATCAACAAAGATGCTTTGTATGAAGATAGGTAATGTTCCTCTTAAACTAATGTCATGAGTATGCCATGCTTCAAAATAACATTGTAAGCCTTTTAGAGGTCAAAGAAGACTACAAACATGTTACGTCGGTGTGCGAAGGAATTTTGTATAGTAGTCTCCATACTTACTAGGGTATCTAGTAGATCCCAGTGTTCTAAACCAACACTGATATGGTGTCCTTTTCTAGTCGCTATGCTATCCTGAAGTTTACCATTTTTTCATTAGCTTCAAGATGCAGCTGGTGAAAAGGGTCTGCAATGCCCAGGTATGTGAGCATCCTTGCCGGGTTTGGGGATAGGAATTATAGCTTCCTTCCATGTAGATGACTCTGTGCCTTCCTTAAAGATCCTATTGAATAGGTCCAACAATAACTTCAGGGAGTTTTCCTATAAATGATGTATCATTTTGCATGGGTCAGTCTTATGGCAGAGCTGCAAAGCAGAGTCTATCTCCCTGTATAAAAATGAGACGTTATAGTTCTCTAGATTTATTGAACAATGACATCGGGAGTTGTTCCTGTACAGCCTGAAATGTGGAGAACTGGGCAGTGTAAAATTCTCCATATGAGATTTCTGCCATGGATTTAGCTATATTATTTGCAACATTTTTCTTGTCTGTTTAGGATTATTCCATCTACAGAGCAGGTGGTGACATGGATGTTCTTTCCAGAAATCTTTTGCAACTAGTCCCACGTCCAAGCTAAGAGGATCCCAGAGATAACTGGGAGATATACTGTCTCCGTCCATCTAGCCCTTGCCTGGCCTTGGCTCTGGTCCTTTTGAAATGAATCATGGTCACATCGATGGGGCGTCGTTTCAGTTGTCTTAGTGTTTTTTCTTGCTCTTTCAGCTTGTTTGGCAATCATCAGACCAACACAGTGCCGGAGGTCGACGGTCTTGCCCACTACTTTCGGACACTTCTGCTACAAGAAGAATTTGTGATGTGAAGTTATCAACAGCAACTTGAACACACTGAAAAGTATTCACAGATTCCTGCATTATCTAATCTAATCTTGATCTAAAAAGATTTCAATCTCCAATTTCAAGTCGCCATCTCTTTATAGTTGGAATGCCATTCATCTGGTCCAAAATTATTGGAAAGTAGTTGCTTTCATGCAAGTCTTCCATGCATCAGGTGAACTAACTGATGGGTCAACACTGGAGAATGTCCCAATTTGGATTTGGAAGTGTGTGGGTGTCCCACTTTTC
>NC_051393.1:43293617-43303617 GCF_015228065.2 Penaeus monodon
TTAGACATCATTGGTCCATGAGTCAGTCTTGTGTGCCCGATTCTTAGTTTTGTTAATAATTCTACTTTTTGGTTGGGATGGATACTGGTCACCCAACTGCCAAGGTCATCTCTAATCACTCGCAGTTTGTTTCTAGAGGTATGCCTCCACTGTTCCCTCCATCTATCACGAAGACAACTACTGATGCTGGGAGTCAGGTCGGTGTGTAGGGGAGGAAAACGAGCATGACGGGGCTGAGCGGCAGCTGCCTTGGCCTTCTGATCAGCTCGCTCATTCCCACTGATACCAACATGTGCTGGCACCCAACATAGAGTTATCTTTTTACGTGCTGACATCAGTGCAAACCAATCTTGAACCTCCCTCACTACTGGACGTGATGAGTTTAAGCTCTTGATTGCTTGCAAGGCACTATGAGACTCACAATATATTACAAGAGAATGGTTAATAAGATCTTAGTCATCTTAACTGCTGCAAGGAGGCATGTAACTCTGCAGTGAAGATCGAGGCTGCTGGAGACTGCTGCTGGAGAAAGACTGCATCTGGCAGTCTTTCTTTGCTCAGTGCTGCAAAGCCCACACCATTTTCAGACTTCGAACCATCTGTATAACAGCCAGAATTTTAGTGAGGTTTAAATTAAGATCTTCCACAAAATTCCTCATTCTCCTACCATAGGATTGGCTATCCTCTAGGGGGTTGAAAAGAGTTGTGCGGTCTGCACCACAATATAGATGTGAAAGAACGTACAAAATACTAAGTGCTTTTGTAGCCTTCACTTTTAACTGTTTGATGTGAGGCACCCATGTAAGTCTTGAGTCAAAAATTAGACCCGAGTACTTCACCACTTGTACAAATTGCAGTGGGGTTTGCTCATAAATAGAGGGAAGGGGGAATTTTCCTCGTTTGTGGAAATGTATAGCCTTGGTCTTGCTTGGAGAAAATTTGAACCCATGGTATGTTGCCCACTGTACAACCTGATTTATTGCAGTCTGCAAGTGTCCTTGTACATTCTGTAAACTTCCTCCTGAGAAGTAAAGTGTAGTCACCCAAATTAAAGTTTACATGAGACAGAACTTGAAAAAAACCCTTTCCGATGTCATTTATAGCAATGGCAAAACAGGGTCACATTAAGACACTCCTTGTGGGACCCCTTCCAGTGATCTTCCCCGGTTAGAGAAACTGTTCCCACCAAACTCTAAACTTCCTGTTAGTATGGAAGCTTTGGATGAAGGGAGGTTTAATGCTCCTTTTAAACCAGTGACATACAGCTCATGAGTATGCTAAGCTTCCAAGTAGTATTGTAAGCCTTTTTAAAATCAAAGAAGACTGCGATCATGTGAAAATCGCTGTGCGAAGGAATTCTGTATAGAAGTTTCCATCCTACAAGTGCATCTGTGGTCGATCTCAATTTTCTAAAGCCATATGTTATGGGGTCAACACGTTTTCCTTTTTAGTAGGGCCCTGTCACCCGAAGTTTTCCATTTTCTCCATAAGCTTGAAGATGCAGTAGTGAGGAAAAATGGTCTGTAATTTCCTGGTGTGGAAGCATCCTTGCCAGGTTTAGGAACAGAATGATTATAGGCTTCTCCAAAGTGAATGGCACTGTGCCCTCCCTATAGATCCTATTGAATAGGGCTAACAGAAACTCTGGGGGCTCTCTGGTAAGTGAGATACCATTTGGTATGGAATATCATCACCACCTGGGGCAGTCTTACAGCAGAGCTGCAAAGCAGAGTCCATCTCCCTGTGCAAAAATAGCAAGTTTTATGGAAGTTCTGCTAAAATCCTACTGAATGGGCACTGGGTGTTGTTCCTGTTCAGACTGAAGAGTGAGAATCGAGCAGTGTAAGATGCTCCAGAGGAGATGTCTGCATGGATTTTGCTAGCTCATTTGCAACATTTTTTTTGTCGTGATGATTTTGCCACTTATCTTCAGAGTAGGTTTGAATGGATGTGCTCATTCCAGCGATCTTACATACCTTGTTCCATACCCATGCTAAGGGGGGTCCTAGATGTCTGTCTAGCCTCCTTTAGCCGCGCCTGGCTTTGGCTCGGTCTTTTTTTTAGTGATCAGGGTACAATGCTAGGCATCATTTCAACCCGCCTTAATGCAGCTTTTCTTGCTCTGGGCAGCTTGGCATCATCAGATCACCATGGCACCGGAAGTTGACAGTACATGATGTGAAGGGATTAACAGTATCTTTAGCACACTGGAAATCATTCACAGATCTTTGCAATACTGCACTTGTCTAACAAGATTCCAGTCGCATATCAAGTCGCCATCCGCACTCCATTGACTGGAATACCATTCCCCCTCTTGCAAAAGTATTGAAAATGTTACTTCTATGTAAGTCTTCCATGACCTGCCAAGTGAAGTTCAACGGTGAATCAGGAGAGCATATTGATAGGTTTTATATTGGAGATTGATTGATTATTTAAAAATTTTCTGCCGCGGCAACAGCTAAGGTCATTAGCGGCGAATACCTTATTAACTAGAAATATTAAAATGTATAAACTTTAAAAATCTATCAATAAACACTTACAATAAAAATAAATAGATTAAAAATCAAAGCATAAATATTATGCTCTAAGTGCATAAAATTATGCATAAACATTATGCATAATTAAACTTTATTGAAAAATTAGTCTCCCTAAGGAAATAATAAGACCCTCTATGTCACAATCTTCCCCCAATACATTTTTTCAGTGTATATGGGGGAGACAATACATACGTCTTTGGTCTGAGAATGTTGCAAAATATTTCCACTACATGTGCGATCGTTAATGGCTCTTGGCATCCTTCACAAAGTACTTCATTTTTAGCCATCATTGGCCCATGAGTCAGTCTTGTGTGCCCGATTCTTAGTCTTGTTAATACAACTTCCACTTTTCGGTTGGGATGGATGCTAGTCGCCCAACTGCCAAGGTCATCTCTAATGTCTTGCAGTTTGTTTCTGGAGGTATGCCTCCATTGTTCCCTCCATGAAGAAAACTTCTGATGCTGGGTTTCAGGTCGGTGTGTGGGAGAGGAAAACGAGCATCACAAGGCTGAGCGGCAGCTACCTTGGCCTTCTGATCAGCTCGCTCATTCCCACTGATACCAACATGTGCTGGCACCCAACATAGAGTTATCTTTTTACGTGTTGACATCAGTGCAAGCCAATCTTGAACCTCCCTCACTACTGGATGTGACGAGTTTAAGCTCTTGATTGCTTGCAAGGCACTACGAGAGTCACAATATATCACAACAGAATGGTTCGTAAGATCTCTAGTCATCTTAACTGCTGTAAGGATGGCATGTAACTCTGCAGTGAAGATCGAGGCTGCTAGAGAAAGACTGCCGGATGCAGTCTTCCTTCTGCTCACTGCTGCAAAACTCACGGCATTTTCAGATTTCGAACCATCTGTATAAATTGCATCTGATCCCCAGTATTTAGAAATGTGCTGAAAAAATTTCTCTCTGACTTCTGCTTGGGATCTCTCCCCTTTCCCAATTCCGACTAAATCCATCTCGACTTGATTAGTCCAAGGCGGGAATTGGGGAATTCCAACAGCCAGAACCTTAGAGAGATTTAAATTAAGATCTTCCACAAGATTCCTCATTCTCCTTCCATCGGCTATCCTCAATGGGGTTGAAAACCAATCTGGATGTAGGAGATCCTGGAATCCTTTGTAGTCTCGTGTAGTAAATCAGGTTCATGTATTCTCGGTGTAATGAAAGAGGTGGTTCTCCACTCTCAACATACAGGGACTCCACAGGTGAAGACCTGAAAGCCCCAGTACAGATTATGAGAGCTTCATTATGAACCGAGTCTAACATCCGTAGAACAGTGGGAGTTGCAGATGAATAAGCTTCACATCCATAATCAAGCTTACTACGAATAAGCGCTCGGTAAAGCCGCAGAAGCATTGTGCAGTCTGCACCCCAAGATAGATGTGAAAGAACCCACAAAATACTAAGTGCCTTTGTAGCCTTTACTTTCAACTGTTTGATGTGAGGCACCCATGTAAGCCTTGAGTCAAAAATTAGACCCAAGTACTTCACCTCTTGGACAAATTGCAGTGGGTTTGCTCCTAAATAGAGGGAAGGATGGAATTTTCCTCGTTTGTGGAAATGCATAGCCATGGTCTTGCTTGGGGAAAATTTGAACCCATGATATGTTGTCCACTGTACAACCTGATTTATTGCAGCCTGCATGTGTCCTTGCACATCCTGTAAGCTTCCTCCTGAGCAGTACAGTGTAAAGTCATCCACATACAGATTACATGAGACAGAACTTGGAACAACCTTTACAATGTCATTTATAGCAATGGCAAACAGGATCACACTTAAGACACTCCCTTGTGGGACCCCTTCCAGCTGATCTTCCAGGTTAGAGGAATTGTTTCCCACCCGAACTTTAAATTTCCTGCTAGCAAGGAAGTTTTGTATGAAGGTAGGTAATGCTCCTCTTAAACCAATGCCATACAACTTCTTGAGTATGCCAAGCTTCCAAGTAGTATCATAAGCCTTTTCAAGGTCAAAGAAGACTGCTAACATGTGACGTCGCTGTGCGAAGGAAATCTGTATAGCAGTTTCCATCCTTACAAGTGCATCTGTGGTCGATCTCAATCTTCTAAACCCATATTGATATGGAGTCAGCACGTTTTCCTTTTCTAGCAGCCATGTCAACCTGAAGTTTACCATTTTCTCCATCAGTTTGCAGATGCAACTGGTTAGGGAATTGGTCTGTAATTTCCTGGTGTGGAAGCATCCTTGCCAGGTTTAGGGACAGGAATGATTATAGACTCTTTCCATGTGGATGGCACTGTGCCCTCCCTATAGATCCTATTGAATAGGTTCAACAAGAACTTCTGGGAGCTCTCTGGTAAGTGAGATATCATTTGGTATGGAATATCGTCACTTCCTGGGGCAGTCTTACGGCAGAGCAGCAAAGCAGAGTCCATCTCCTTGCGCAAAAATGGCAAGTTGTATGGAAGTTCTGCTGCAGTCCTACTGAAGAATGACACTGGGTGTCGTTCCTGTTCAGCCCGAAGAGTGGAGAATTGGGCAGTGTAAGATGCTCCAGAGGAGATCTCTGCCAATGATTTAGCTAGCTCATTAGCAACATCTTTTTATCTGTGATGATTATGCCATCAATCTTCAAAGCAGGTGGTGACAGTGATGTGCTCTTTCCAGCGATCTTACGCACCTTGTCCCATACCCATGCTAAGGGGGTCCCAGAGTTAATCAAGGAGACATACTGTCTCCATGACGTCCGTCTGGCCTCCTTTAGCACTCGCCTGGCCTTGGCTCGGGTCTTTTTGTAATGGATCAAGGTTACATCACTGGGGCGTCGTTTCAACTGCCTTAATGCAGCTTTTCTTGCTCTGACAGCTTGTTGGCATTCATCAGACCACCATGGTACCGGAGGTCGACGGTAATGCCCGCTACTTTTGGGAATGGATGCTTCTGCTGCAAGGTGAATTCGTGATGTGAAGTGATTAACAGCATCTTGAACACACTGGAAATCATTCACAGATCCATGCAATACTGCAGTTGATCTAAAAAGATTCCAGTCCGCATGCTCAAGTCGCCATCTCTACACTCCATTGGCTGGAATACCATTCACCTCCTCCAAAAGTATTGGAAAATGGTCGCTTCCATGTAAGTCTTCCATAACCTGCCAAGTGAAATTTATCTGTGAATCAGGTGAGACAATTGACAGGTCTATATTGGAGAATGTCCCAGTTTGAATTTGGAAATGTGTGGGAGTGTCACTGTTCAATAAAACTGCATTTACTCTTACGAATAAGGACTCCAAGGCCCTTCCTCAAGGGTTGCACAAAGTGTCTCTCCAGAGGCGATGCCGACCCAGGAGTAGAAATGGATGTGGCAACAGTGCAAGTAGATTTTCCAAATCATCTATGTTGAGATTATGTGGAGGAAGGTAGATGGATGCAACAGTGTAAGGTCGTGTCAAACCTATTCTCACAGCCTTCACCTGCAGTGTTGCCTGCAGGTGGATGGACTGGTAGGGAATATTCTGATTTACCATTACTGCTACTCTTCCATGAGGTGCATTGTCAAAGGTCCCATAATGGGCTTGAACTTTGAATCCTCGTAGGGAAATCGGACAATTTTCCCTGGTCATAATCTCTTGTAGGTATACACAAACTGGGTTACATGAAGCTATCAGATCTTGCAGTTCTTCCCATCTTGCATGAATTCCCTGACAGTTTCATTGGATTAGGGTATCCAGTTCTTCAGACTACTTCTACATAAAGTGTTTGGCAGCACCTATGGTCAAGGTTTGCCCCACACCTTTAGGCTGTCCCTTTTTATGGGTTGTTTACCTGTGGAACTAGTTTCCACAGGCTTCCTTTAGACAGGCCCAGGATTTCTTTGCCTGGGCAAAGGACAGACCTGAGCCTTTGCTTCAGAAGCATTCTGGCTAGCAGCGGAGGCCCCTGTGGATGTAGTGGCAGCTGTAGCTGTCACCGTTGAGGCCCCTGGAGCCCTTCCTGACGGCTCCAAAGACCCCACTCTGAGACAAGTCTTTTGAACAGGCTCAGGATTCCTTTGCCTGGGTAAAGGCCGTACCTGAGCCTTAGCTTCAGGGGCATTCTGCCTAGCAGCAGAGGCCCCTGTGGATGTGGTGGCAGCTGGAGCTGTCACCGTTGAGACCACTGGAGTCTTAACAAATGGCTCCAAAGTCCTTACTTTGGGAGGAGGAGTCTCCTCAATAGACCCCTCACTCCTACTCCATTTCTGGTGGAACAACTCACCAGAGGCAGTTTCAGCAATTGGGGACTGAGGTTTAAAGGAAGTGGCAGAGTGTGTGGTGTAAGAAGCACTGGAGGGCAAGGGTTGGTGGGAAGGAGGATGGGCTAGAACCGAAGCAAAGGACCTACCTGGCTGTGCAAAGAGCACATGGGCATGTCGCTTTGCCTCTGGGAAACTAACTTTCTCCTTGCTCCTTATTACCAATATTTCTTTTTCAAATTTGTACCTTTTGCATTGCTTTGAAGAAGCTTCATGAGCTTCTTTGCAGTGGTAACAGCATATTGGATCTGGACAGTTGTCATCTCCTGGCTGGATGACCTGTTGTACCACACTTTACACATACTCTTGGTTGTCCATTTTCTTTAAAATGGCAAGAGTTGGCTACATGCCCATAACCCTGGCAGTGGAAGCACCACATAGGGTTGAGCACATATGGCTTTACCTTGTGGTGGTACCATGCCAACTGATTCTGGAAGGACTAACGTGTTAAAAGTTAGGAGAGCTGGTGTCGACTGTTCCAAACTATCAATTTTCTTCTTAAAATGTTTTACTGCCACTACATTAAAATTCTCTAGTTCCTCTAACAGTTTCTCCTCAGAATACCTCATCAGGTCTCGGGAAAAGATAATTTCCTTACACTGATTGAGTGTTTTGTGAGAAGAACATGAGACTTGAGCCCCAGGAATTTCGCATCTCGCACGCAGACGGTCACTCTCGTCTGGTGACGAAACCTCAACTGTCTACCATCTTGCTTTGGGGTGATGTGAGGGTCACGTTGACATACCTCAACTGTTTTCCGATGTACTTCAAAAATATCATGATTGATACACCATCAATGGTCTTCACTACTAGGTACTTACTATATGAAATACTTTCATATTTACCAGGTAAGGTTTCCTTAATAGATTGAGAAGGATTTTTCTCCTTACCTGTGAACCATTGCGATTCCCATTCTTGTCCTTTGGAAGCTGGAAAGGTTCCAGAGTGACTGCATGTGATATTCCAGAGGGAATGGCCAGGGGATTGCATAGGTCATCAGGGAGAGAGCTAGAAATCATACAAATTAGAATTCTTCATTTCCTCACCCCCCCCCACGCATCATGGAGTCCAATGAGGGGAAGTTATAGTTGAGCTAAAAATCTCCCAACAGCCACAGGGGTAATGAGGAAATATACGCAACCACTATTGCAGTACTGACAGCATTCGCAGGATCTTTGCGCTACTGGCTGAACAGTGCCTGCTTGACCCTAGCCATATTTGACCAGCTGATTGACTTGACCAGGCCTTGATCAAGCCACCCGTCTAACCAGAACAGAGGACCAAAGAGGTATGTTGCTAGCTGCATGGCGCAGCGTGCAACATAGCTCAACCTCCAGGTCTCCTGTCTCCTGGTAATACGAGATACCAAGGATGGCAAACACACCTCAAGACCCCCTGCGGCTAGGCAGCTTCAGTTATGGGGGAGGTCCCTGTGAGAGGTTTGTGTGACAGTTGAACTATCAAGTCATCATGCACCACTTCAGACCACCCGCTACTGGTACAAGCATTCTCTAACAATCTATTGTGTCTTTCCTTTTGTAGTTAGTCCTCTTTCCCAAGTTCGAGGACTAGTCTATGGCGAAGGTGGACCCCCTGAAGGCAGCTCCTCAGCATCTCCATCTCATCGATGCACTCACTAATCCCTTCCCCCAGATAACACTTAGCACTATAAGGAAATGGGTGAGACTTACCTTTGAGAATGGGGAGGGAGAACCTGCTCCTTCACGCACTCCTTCAAGAACCTCATGCAGTTTCTGATGCTTTGGAGATTCCGTCGTGTGATGTATTCCCGTTCCTCACCATCGTTGTTGAAGAACACGCATGTGGAATTCATGTCGAACAAATTGCAAGTAGAACAACGAAGGGAAGTACAAGAAAACACATGAATATGCCAAAAGCCTACAAATTTTCTACATCATATCAGTATTTATCGGTGTGGAGGGTGGTGGTGGTACAGGGGGCGAGTTCAACACCCTTACAAAAACGGTTAAAAAAAATCCATACATGTCACCAATCCTGATGTGCCATATATTTTTATGGTAATCTATGTACAGCTTTATTCGATTTTATGCCTCTTTCCCGACACAAATGTGGGAAATCGGGAATAAAATTAATCAAAGCACAACATGTAAATCCAGAAAGACAATGCACATCAGAAAAATTGTTGATTGCGTGAAACAAAATTATCCCTCTAAGACCTAGCCTACCCTCCCTGTATTACTCCGTTTAGGCCTTTCACAAAAAAAAAAAAAAAACTAATTTCTCACAGGTCCCCCAAGAATATTATGAAAACTAGAAATTTGCGATGGGAAAGGCATAAATTACATCAAAGCACCACATATAGCAGGGAATCGTTGGATGGGTGAAAAGTGTAAATTATCCCATTATGCCATTTGTTATTAGCTTCAACATCTTTATTCACCCATCTTAGTCACTGGAAGATTATCAGAAGTTTTTACCCACAAGCTAATACTTTAGGCTAGTGAGTTTCGTTATAAAATATAGTATAGACTTCTTTCTGTTACAAGACCAAACAAATTCTATATTCTTGAAAGCGTTTCTGATTCATTGCTCTGTGTACTAGACTAGTCACTACCAGCATTGGCATTACTTCTCATATAGAAAGAGTAGTATTCAAAGTTGATGATATTATAAAGTAAACAGTTCAGCAATTTGATCTACTAACAAGAGAGAGACATCACAGTAACTGCGTGAGAAAAAAAGCAAAATCTTATTTAAATGATGGAAAATGAAAGTGCTATTTAACATTTACATATGTTGGTTTGCAGAAATTGCCTTTCTCAGTTGAGCGTCTTTTCTCTGAATATGAGTTCCAACTAGATTCAGCAACCTGCAAGAATACTCCTTGTTCATGCTGTGAAATTCGTAGAAAACAGCGGTTGTCTTCCAGCTCCTTCGCGAGGTTATTCAAAACACTTAGTTCTTCTCTGTTGTTTTTTTTTTCCATGCCTTCACCCATAATCGTTTCAGTTTCCTTTCTTCTTTCTTTATAAAAGAACCATAAAATTATGGCAAAAACAGGGAATAGATCATAGTGCTCAATGTTGCTCCAACGAGAGCCATGTCCGGTCTGATACGGTGGTCTTTTCGCGGTTGAAACACTACGCCTCGCTGGGCAGCCGGACCCAAATCAGCTCCGAGACATAGATAAGGCCAGTTGAACTTCGCCCACACACA
>NC_051393.1:43321117-43323617 GCF_015228065.2 Penaeus monodon
CCTCTGCTTCCGTTCGTCTGTCCTCACCCGCCCCGTGTTCCCGCGTTGCCTCTCCTCTCTCTCTTTTATACCCCCTCCTCTCCCTTTCCTCTTCAGACCTGAAGATGGAATCCAGGTGGATTTCGAAACTGTAGTCTCATTTTCAATAAATCTAGTTTTTGTATTGTGAGTTTTTTTCCATTGTATCAACACGGAAGAGTGTTTTTGTATACACACACACACACACACACACACACACACACATATATATATATATATATATATATATATATATATATATATATATATACGTGCCCTGTAACTTATTATGTTGTACCATATTAATGCGGTCAGGGATTCAGTTTGTTACACTAACAGTAGTTTCAAAACATATTCAATTACTTGCGCTTCCGTAAACTCATGGTATATAATTTATTTGAGAGTGGGTACAGATGTCTCTCTGTAATGCGGAAATGTTATTGCATCTAAATATGTTACTAACACAGTCATATCACAAACTACATTCATAGGACTTCAACCAGTGTTCGTGCAGATTTGAAAAAGACAGCACCTAACATATATTGACTTGAATGTTTTGATGTATGCCACTTGAAATCACACATTTTGCTTAGTCATTACAACGCACAGTTGCTATCATATTAGCTCATTTGAGCTTGGATGTTGTCAGCGAATTTCACCTAATATAGATTAATTTGTTTTATTCATTGGAAAAATTCGGTCTCGTCAACATCTAAGGTCATTATCGATGTATTCAATATATAGTAATAGGCTGAGGCTTGGGGCGAAGTCCCTAGTTAAGGAAGCTTTTTGGTTCAATAAGGTGATATTTGTGACTCTCCAGAATGGTTAATGGTCAAAATGTGCCAGACATCAAAGGTCATATAGCGTTATAATGAAGTATTGAGGCGAAAAGGATAGAAGTGAATTAATCAATGGGATAAGTGAACAGAAGGGAATGAAGAAAAGGAAAGGAGAAGAAAAGACTACAAAATTAGTTGATGCGAGGGTTGAGGAGTGATCCCCTACATTGGGCCCCAGTCCCCGTCTCCTAAGCCCCCCCCCCCCCTAACGACTGTTGCGAATGGCTACAACTGTATGTGCTGTAGGTGAACGGTGGTAGTGTTTGCGGCACGAGCGACAAGGCGACACGGATCAGTCACAATGCAGCAAGCTGTACGAGCACGAGTACTCATCAGACAATCAACCTGCTCAGTTATCTCACACAGGTGACTTTAGAGATACACTAACTGGTGTTTAAGTTAATCATAATTCAATTTTAAGTTTTATTACTTTTGATTTATTTATAAAGTTTTAATCTTTTAAATAGCAGCAGCTCAGGTGGCGTATCCAAATATTGTTTTAACACCTCATGCGTGCTAAATACTTGCAGCTTTTCACTATAATAATATTTTGCTTTAATATTCACCCACTTAAATCTTCATTCATTATTTGCAGGTTTTTGACATCTACATCTTTATAATTCTGAAGAATAATGACTGGGAAGAGGGAATGAATCGGAGGCAATACTTAGTGTAATTATATGGTAAATATATAATATAACACTAAAGAAAAAGCACTAAAACAGCAAAAACACAAAATGAGAAAAGTAACAGGACCAGCGGTCACACTACGCAGCGATACGACACTGTCACTTGGGGGACACAAAGTTAATTGTTAAAAAACACCACAGGTCAGCTAGCACAAAAGGTTCGAATCGCTACACTATACGTGTCTTGTGAGCGATGTTCGCGATGTTGTGCAGCTGGTGGACACACCGTCGAGGGAAATGAATGCTAGGTGATAAAGGTTGCACGGAGCAAGATGGAGGTGCTCTGGTCTTTGCTGCTGCCTCTACTTTCTGCGTTCTCGAACGCAATCTTCTACTGGTACAAAGAACTACGTAAAACCACCGCGACGACAGGTGGATTAGCCAACATGCTGGAGGACATGCAAATGCTCGTTGCTGATTCACACTGGGTGTATGCATGAATGTTGCTTCTTATCCGTAAGAAGGCCACAGGGTGCGATATCCCACAGGGTCCAGGGCAGCGCGAAACTATTCCAGCGGAGATCGGATGGAGATCCATGCGGATGTGAGTGTCGGTGATAAATATGAGGTGGGCATAAGGGCGAGAATGACATGCCACTACAACCACCTTTCCCCAGTTGCGACTCCATCCTGGTGAGAGCCACAGAGTCATCGTCGTCTTGTGACCCACACAGACCATGGAGCGGAGCGGCCCATCCACTATGGGTACCCGAGAGGTTGCGATGGCGGCCCCGACTGATATTGTTGAGTACGTAGACGGCTTCACGTGGCCGAGATGCGAGAGCGCCTTAATCCATCGCCCCTGGGTTGTATGTGGTGGCGTCCTGACCTGGATGGGGAGAGTGGACTGAAAAACTTTGCCTGGGGACACCTGAGGAGTATCGGTGGGCACCCTGAAGACTATCCAGCTCTGGATAATGATTTACCTGCCAACCAGCAACCAGACACACA
>NC_051393.1:43346117-43348617 GCF_015228065.2 Penaeus monodon
TGGTGTCGAGTGTAAGCACTATTGTGCATGCACGCCATCTAAGGTCCCAAAACTAACGGTAACCATGAGGAAGAAATGACTGGCCTGGGCAAAGGCTCACAAGTTGGACATCAGAGATTGGGAAAAGGTAAATCTTACTTAAATCTTCCATTTGATCACATTTCTATGTGATTCAAACATATTTAAGTGAAATGCATATGCATCCATGGAATATATATATATATATATATATATATATATATATATATATATATATATATATATATATATATATATATATATATATATATATATATATATATATATATATATATATATATATATATATATATATATATATATATGTCAGTTACAAATTATTACACCTAATATACTGATGCCGTTTGGTTCAATAGTAAGATCAGATAAAGGTTATGTTGGAGATGGAGTTGAAGAGGGTTTTTCTTTGAAAGTTCCAGTTATCTTGTAACTTTTTATTGTTATATTCATTTGAAGGTTTGTTTCTCCAATGAGTCTGCGGTAAAAATACTAATGGACAGAGGAAAATTTGTTAGAAGAACCAGCTTAGTGGAGGACCACCCTATCTGCCAGACAGCATGAGTAAAATTCCCTACAAAGATGATGGTGTGATCCATGCCTAAAGTACTGCAAGATTAAAGACTGTAAAAGGTAATATGAAGCCAGTTGGATATTGTGACATCATTAATCTTCTGCCCCAACTCTGTGAGTGGTTCCCAAATAATGACATCCTTTTCATGCATGATGAAGCTCCCTGTCACACAACTAAACATGTTAAAACCCATTTGGATAATCATGTTATCAGATTGTTTCATTGGCCTGGAAATAGTCAAGACTGAAAGACATGATAGACGAGATAAGCCAAGTAGAATGTACCGACAAAGTTGAGCTAACTGGACGATTGATGAAGGTATGGATTAAATAACCAGAAATTAGGCAAAAGATGCGCCGATTGAAGCATGCCAAGACGTGTTGCTTCACTGATTAAGGCTAACGGTGACTATTCTGGCTACTATCATGTCTTTAATAATGTACGCAGATAAAAAAAAAAATAGGAAATAAGTTGCTTTCATTTTGGGATACATATTCTACCAAAAATGCTAACACCGCCAGTGTGGTCTCAATAGCTGTCTGTACTGTGTGTGTGTGTGTGTGTGTGTGTGTGTGTGTGTGTGTGTGTGTGTGTGTGTGTGTGTGTGTGTGCATGTTGTGTTGTATATATATATATATATATATATATATATATATATGTGTGTGTGTGTGTGTGTGTGTGTGTGTGTGTGTGTGTGTGTGTGTGTGTGTGTGTGTGTGTACACAAACACACACACACACACACACACACACACACACACACACACCACACACACACACACACACACACACACACAACAAACACAAACACACACACACACACACACACACACACACACACACACACACACACACACACACACACACATACACACACACGCACACACGCACACACACACACAAATGTAGTTCCAAGGTAATGCCTCTTATTTTTTATTCTGCTCCAAGGGATCCAAGGGGATTGCTTACAGCATTGTTATAATGACTGAACCTTTGCGCTCATGACCTGAAATAATCATCTCTCTCATCTCGGTCTGACAGTCTGATAAATTTACCCCTGTCATGAATGTGCATCAGAAGCCGAGATGCGTCATTAAATTCCTCCACGCAGAAGCGGAACCAATCGACATTCACCGGCGCTTGGTGAACACTTACGGAGCCGAGGCAGTTCATGTCAGTACGGTTAGGAGGGTTTCGTCGATTCCGGAGTAGTGATAGAGATGTGAGTGGGAAACCGCGCTACGGACGGCCATGCACAGCAACCACTCCTGAAAATGAAACGCGCCTCGATCACATTATCTGCTTAATCGGCACATAACAGTGAATGAAATGCATGCAGAGTTGGATGTTGGTGTCAGCGCACCCACGCACACACACACACACACACACACACACACACACACACACACACACACACACACACATACACACACTTATATGACTTAATATATAAATATATATATACATATATATATATACATACATACATACATATATATATATATATATATATATATATATATATATATATATACATATATGTATGTACGTATTATAAAACTGAAACGTCACCATTGTCGGTTAAGTTAGGTTACGTTAAAAATTATGTTGTTTGTCACCAGTGTTAAGTTCAATATATATTCCTACTAAATTACTGCTGTCAATTTGTCAAGACCAATACAAATACAAATGATGACAATGACACGATTTTGGGTTTTAGGGAAACACCAAAGAAAACACACTTTCACTTACTTAATTTTACAGTAAGTAGCACGACTTATCGGCCTTAATAAGGTTTTTGGGGTAGCTTGAATATATCCCTCTCTTGAGTGTGGGCCAAAGATATAACGGTGACAGAAACGGTTTCACCCAATTTCTTTAATTCTGCAAT
>NC_051393.1:43353617-43356117 GCF_015228065.2 Penaeus monodon
TTAATACTGCTTTTATCTTACAACGTTTCACGTGGCCATAGAGATGATTAATGGCCGGGTAGTGTCATTTCCAATGGCGTATATTCTATATAGTTAATATACAAGTCCATTATTTATACTGTGTCTTACATTTTACATTCGTTATACGTATACATGTGTATATGTTTATTCACACACACACAGAAACATTATATATATATATATATATATATATATATATATATATATATATATATATATATATATATATATATATATATATAAAAGCAGTATTAAAGATTAATCGCATAAAATACCAGATCTGATTAAAACACACACGCACATACAGTATGTACACACACACACACACACACACACACACACACACACACACACACACACACACATACACACACACACACACACACATATATATATATATATATATATATATATATATATATATATATATGCATATGTATGCATATATATATATATATATATATATATATATATATATATATATATATATATATATATATATATATATATATATATATATATATATATATATATATATGCACTATATATATATATATATATATATATATATATATATATATATATATATATATAGAGAGAGAGAGAGAGAGAGAGAGAGAGAGAGAGAGAGAGAGAGAGCATATATATATATATATATATATATATATATATATATATATATATATATATATATGTGTGTGTGTGTGTGTGTGTGTGTGTGTGTGTGTGTGTGTGTGTGTGTGTGTGTATGTATGTATGTATGTATGTATGTATGTATATATATATATATATATATATATATATATATATATATATGTATATATATATATATATATATATATATATATATATATATATATATGAATAAACATACATACATATACACATACATATATTGTATACTCAGAATGCGTATACGTAAGATATATTCTTGGGTCATTCTGGATATTCTCGTACTTCATGCTGAGTCACAGAGGAGACCACGAGAGATCCTCCCTGAAAGAGTTATTACCTGCATTCATAAGGAGGGCATCACTAAGGGACGGGGGAGAAGGAAACGATGATTGAGATATTCAGCACAGGGAAAATTCTTGATCTTGTTACCGTGTTTATCATGTGTGATAAAAGGGATACCCTGTTCGCTCTTCAATTGACGTTGGAGGTGGATTGACAAGCGAATAGTTATGGTTCGAAAAAAAAAAAAAAAAAAATCTACATTTCGTTTTCTTTCATCTCTCACACACTTGTGTGAAGAAGCCCTGAGCTGCCAGTTCAGACATTTTTTGTTTTATTATTATTATTTTTTGTTTTTGTTTTAGATAACTCCGCTATTGCAGTTATTCCCCGGAGTTACAAACTATGCATGACGCGAGTCTCTTGAGCGAGTAGGAGCCGCTTTCAAAATAATTGAAGCATCAACTGCTTTCCTAAAAGGTGAGGGATTGTAAGAAAACAAGAATATAATCTTTCTTCACGGAAATTGAAGCACTGTATTAAAACCTCTGTGGATATTTTACTTACGTTGGCTGACTTAATATTTCATGATTGATAATGAAGGAAAGAAGGTAGTAATTAGGTAGCAGGTGAGGAGGATAAAACTTGAGTGGTTCATACTGATGAGCCGATGCGCGCCTTGCTAATTATGATTACCTTAATACTCCCACAAGGAGAGGAACCGGATAAAGAAACATTGTGCAGCTTGAAAAGTTTTCGCGTTTGAAATTTAATAAAGCAAAAGGTGTTATATTTTCTTCATTTCTTATTTGCGAGTTCGGCCTATGCTTTTGGTATATATGAGTGAATGTTTCTTTGTGATGATGTTCTTGAAAAAAGGAAGTTCCTTTCAACATTTGCACATTTTCGTAGTCTTGCGTCATTCTACCAGTCCTCTAGTTCACCCTCCACATTCTGCAGTTTCACTTTTAAGCTACCTTTTTGCGTACCTACAAGCAAGGATTATGCAAAACATTTATGCAAAATCGTTTCCGCATTTTTTCAATTTTTTCCTCGTTTCCGTACCGTAGCCACCTAAAAATGAGACTGAGATTATGAACCTTTTGGAAGTAACTCTTATTATTCTCGTTTTATAAAAATACACACGACTACCTCAACGCATTAAGTCAGCATTTATTATAAAACGAGAATATAGCAAACTTTCCAGCGGAGTTCATTTCGCCGCGGCACTTCATTTGCTTTGGTCGTGTTTTCATTAGCTTTCTTCCTGTGTGCCTCACTGCTGAATTCGCAGGTCGTCGTTAGCATAGGCGGCGAGGCAAACAGCCGGTGTGATTTGCTCGAAGGAATCGCACGAAAACGAGGATGAGGTTTTGAAATAGGTGATTATACTGTTAATTATCACTTTACCATTCACTCTTTCTGTCGCAGATTTACTTTTAAAGAATCGATGGGAGTGCCGTTGACCGTTCACTCTGCATATCAGCGACAGAAATAGTCTCATATAGCAGATATTTATGTGTGA
>NC_051393.1:43371117-43373617 GCF_015228065.2 Penaeus monodon
AACTCCTGAGAAAAAGGGAGGCTGTATGCACGAACAGTACCGAAGCGATGTGGCATTCCCATCATAGCTGACTTGTTATAATAAACCATAAGAATAGTCAGAAAGCTCATTGAATAAAACCATAAGCGACGTACAAATGCTACGAAATGTTTACTGATATTTCTTTATAAAGAGAAGTACTTTCGCACACTTATATATTTGTATGACGTATTTTGGAACATATCCATTTATTTCCAAGGCCAACGGTCTCAGTAACTGAACGCCCGGCTCCATTTCATCAGAGAACCCCTTCATGTAGAAGTTAAATGAATATGGGATAGGGTTTCTCTTTGCTTAATACCGCATGTTATCATGAATGATTCGGACGAAACACCACCCGACAGCTAATATGATATTTGCCACACACGTAGTATATTTATATTGTGATTCATAATGGACCGTATGACTTATTTTGTTTGTGTCCATGAAACAGGTAAATGGAATTTTCTTGTCCTTTCTTCCTTTTTACTATCATACAGTGAAATACAGCAGTGGTTAATGAGGTAACTAGGAATTTCTTTTCTTATAGTTGTTAGTCTAAACCAATACTAAGTGGACCAATACTAAGTTCATATAAAAGCAGAAGCGTCGCCTCTACTAACAAAGAGGTAAATAGAGATAATAAATAGGTTACAAACTATTGATGCTAAGCATTTGAGGATACGCAGAGCCATTCTAGTACCTACTTCACTTTCAAAGGGAAATTGGTGTAGGGATGTAAGCGTTTTAGTCCTAACATTAAATCGAGCGAGCAATCCAATACTCTCAGTCACAGAATGCTGTCATTGTTATGCTAGTAATTAACAACACTTGTATCTTGGGTTTAATTCTTCATTATTAGAATAATAATAGTTATAGATAAATATTTGGTACAAATGAGTGGCCTAAATTTAATAACTGACAGAGCATGCATGCAGAGTGTTGAGCAAGCACAACACACACACACGCATACACACACACACACACGCATGCACACACAGACACACACACACACACACACACACACACACACACACACACACACACACACACACACACACACACACACACACACACACACACACACACACACATACACGTGTGTGTGTCTATATATATATATATATATATATATATATATATATATATATATATATTATATATATATATATATATATATATATATAAATAACTTGTACGACCATACAAAGAGATAAACTGTATATTTACAGTAAAAACTTTTAACATTAAATACAGATACTATATTCTTAAGGCATTTGAATGATTATACAGGCTTTTAAGTTAATTCATTGTTATAATATCTCGTCTCCTTACCTTATAGGTCATAATAAAATTATTAGTGACGTATGTTTCGTACTGCTTTACTGAACGATATTAAAATATACAAAATAGCAAATTAATAGTTTTCATTGCCAATGTCATACAAACAAACATTTTCCCCTTGAAAAAATAAAATAAAACTGATAGTTTGTCATATTGCCTCTCGTATTGTTCAAAGATTATCTGAAATTACAAATCTTTGGTTAGGTATGCTAGTACTGATACCCAGATAAGTGTATAAAAAGCTAGCAATAGACCTTCTAGCAGTGTGAATCTTGTTTTTTTTTTTCTATTATTAAAACGAATGAATATATATATATATATATATATATATATATATATATATATATATATATATATATATATACATATATATATATATATATATATATATATATATATATATATATATATATATATATATGTGTATATATATATATATATATATATATATATATATATATATATATATATATATATATATATATAATATGGCAAAGTAGAATAAAAGAAATGTATGATATTGTGTATCCAGATGCGCTCGACCCTTGAATTATTATGGTCCTTAATCATACATTGCTTCCACTTCTGGTAATAGTTTCTACTCCCCAACTCCAATGCTGGCAACCACTAATTATAAATAAGGCGAATATGAATATAAATAAGGCGAATCAAGTACATATAAATAAGGCGAATCAAGTACACCCACTTTAACGAAATTAACCTGCAACTGCACAGATCCATCAAATTTATTTGATGGATACCGTCCTGACCAAATTTACTAACGCAGTTACGAGATCAAATTAGGTTAGTTTACATCATAAAGTAAGGTACTCGCTTCACCTAAAGGGTGAATTTTTAAAACGGTTGCAGGATCGTAAACATGTTTCCGCAGGAGACATAGTAAGCATCTTTTTTATGTTTGGAGATTACTTAAGGGATAACACATTTAGGATGTACAATAATTAAAAAATAAATCAATAGATAAAAAATTAAAAAGTAAAAACTCGGTATAAATGACTATAGCCTTTGTCGATGCGTATAGGCCATGACATCACTTGCTATCACTTGTAAATCACCCAAGTCTAGTTAATTAAGAATTAAAGGAGTTTTGAAACATCATCCGGTGTGAAGTTCAAAT
>NC_051393.1:43391117-43396117 GCF_015228065.2 Penaeus monodon
ATGTGAAATCCATGTGATTTCGGAACTCTTGTCTCATTTTCAAGTGACAGATAGATGTAGATATATATAGAGAGATAAACAGATAAAGATACGGATACAGAAAGATATAGATATGTATAGATAGAAAGTGAGCGATATATATATATATATATATATATATATATATATATATATATAGAGAGAGAGAGAGAGAGAGAGAGAGAGAGAGAGAGAGAGAGAGAGACAGAGACAGAGACAGAGACAGAGACAGAGACAGAGACAGAGAGAGAGAGAAAGAGAAAGAGAAAGAGAAAGAGAGAGAGAAAGAAAAAGAGAGATTGGTAAATAAATTGATAGACAGAGATATAGTTTTACACACACACACACACATATATAGTGAGAGAGAGAACACACCTACCCATACTTGCAGTACTATGGTCATCCCCCATCGATATCAGCACTACCAACGTACTGTTATTTACAGAAAACTACAAAAATATAAATCTTTATCATACACAAAACAGAATTGAATTAAATACCAAAGGAAACAAGACTCCCCCTCCCCAAATAAGGATAAAACAGCAAAACGAAAGAGAATATCAGAAAATCCTCCACAGTTAGCTACGCAATGAAAATCTACTGACAGTATGTTTAATTCCCTTCCCTTGTCAGTCCACTACGCGCCATGTCTGGGTTATCCCCACCCTCTTGTTCCCATAGAAAACGAGCTGCAAGGCATGCTCGTAGAGACTCGGATAAAATGCCAAATAGAGAGGAGTTACTGGAGGTTTGAGAAACAGGGGCTGGGGGGTCGGGGAATTCATAAGCGCATGAGATGTTGAAAAGAGATTGAGACCTGGTATTTTTCAGCCGATACTAGTAGTTATGTATAGTGTATATTGCGTTTATTTTCTATTTCAATTTCACGGATTTTCTTGAACTGGATGAAGATGACAATCAAAAACAAAATCTATAACAATGACAATGTTTCTACAAAAATAATAGCAGTGAATCGTTAACAACACAAGGAGTAATAATGATAAATATTCAGATGATAATGAAAACAGTCCATAATGATGACGGAGATGATTATCGAATGATGGTAATGATGATGTTGATGTTGATGTTGATGTTGATGATGATGATGATGATGATGATGATGATGATGATGATGATGATGATGATGATGATGATGATGATGATGATCATCATCATCATCATCATCATCATCATCATCATCATCATTCAATATCATAATAATATATGATATCATAAATATAATAATAACTAAAACAACAACAGTAATCATGAAAATAATATCAACATTAATGTAAAGTAGTGGGCAGTACCATCATCCGCCAAAGGTGGTCTAGTGAATGCCAAAAAGCTGTCAGAGCAAGAAAATCTGCACTAAGGCAGTTGAAATGACACCCCAGTGATATGACCTTGATCCATTAAAACACACCAAGCCAAAGCCAGGCGAGTGCTGCAGGAGGCTAGACGGATGTCATGGAAACATTATGTCTCCTCTGGGACCTCCTTAATGTGGGTATTGGACAAAATGCGTAAGATTGCTCTGAAGACGGATGACATAATCCTCATGGACAAAAAAGATGTTGCAAATAAGCAACCTGTCCTTCTCCAGTAGAATTGCGCAAGAAGACGGAGTCTACAGCTCAGCCATAAGAAGTGACAATATTCCATACCAAATGATATATCATTTATTGGAAAGCTCTCAAAAGTTCCTGTGGGACCTATTCAGTAGAATCTCTAGAGAGGGCACAATGCCATCCACATAGAAAGAACTTATAATCATTCCTATCCCTAAACCTGGCAAGGATGCTTCCACAACAGGGGACTACAGATCTATTTCTCTCACCAGCTGTATCTGCAAGCTGATGGAGAAATGGTAAATTAGAAATTGAAAATGTGCTCACCCCATATCAATATGGATTCAGAAAATTGAGATCGGCCACAGATGCATTTGTGAGGATGCAGACTGCTATACATTCCTTTGCATAGCGACGTCACATGTTAGCATGTGAAGCTGCATAACATTGGTTTAAGAGGAGCATTACCTATCTTTATACAAAGATTCATTACTAATAGGAACTTTAGAGTGTGGGTGGGAAACAGTTTCTCTAACCTGGAAGATCAGCTTGACGGGTCCTACAAGGAAGTATCTTACATGTGACCGTGTTTGCCAGTGCTATAAATAACATCGTAAAGGTCATTTCAAGGGCTGTATCGTATATTCTATAAGCAGATGACTTGACACTGCTCTAGAGGAAGCTTAAGGTTGTGCAATGGCCAACATGCGGTGGGTTCAAATTTTCTCCATGCAAGACCATGGCCTTGCATTTCCACAGAGGAAAGTTCAATCCTTCCCTCTTTTTAGGAGGAAACCCCAAGCCTTTTTTTCAAGAGGTGAAGTACTTGGGTCTAATTTTTCACTCAAGGCTTATGTGGGTGCCTCACATCAAACAGTTAAAGGTGAAAGCTATAAAAGTACATAGCATTTTGCTGGTTCTTTCACATCTATCTTGGAGTGCAGACTGTACAACGCTTCTGTGGTGTCTTAACCGAGCACTTATTCGTAGCAAACTTGACTATGGATGTGAGGCTTATTCTTCTGCAACTCCCACTGTTCTCTGGATGGTGGACTAAGTTCATAATGAAGTTCTCAGAATCTGTACAGAGGTTTCAGATCTTCACCTGTGGAGTCCCTGTATGCTGAGAGCAGAAAACCATCTCTTTCATTACACCGAGGCAACATGAACTTGATTTACTACATAAGACTACAAAGGGTTCTAGGATCTCCTACATCCAGACTGGTTTTCAATCCCCATGAGGAAAGCTGATCCTAGAATGAGGAATCTTGTGGAATATCTCAATTTAAATCTCACTAAGGTTCTAGCTAGATTTCTACAACGCACTTCTAAGTGCCAAGGATCAGATACAATATATACAGATGGTTCGAAATCTGCAAATGGTATGGGCATTGGAGAAGTAAGAGGAAGGCTGCAGGTAGCAGTCTTGCTTCGGCAACCTCGATCTTCACGAACCTTTCTATTGTAACACATTACAACTCTTGCGGTGCCTTGCAGGCAAGCAAGCAGGGGTGTAGTGGGGGGGGAAAACGCGGGGGAACGGCGTTCCCCCAGCGATTTTTCCATAAGTTTGTGAAAAATTGGCAATTTAACTGTGTGGCAACGCGAAAACTACGATTTTTTTTATTTTTTTTATAAAAAACAAAATTTTCAATTTCATATAACCATTGTATTATTGTTGGATATTTTTATATGTTATAGATTTTTTTTTCTTATGTAACGGCTTCTGCCTGCGGTTTAGTTCTGATTTCCTGGTGCTGCGCACTTTGTTTCTTCGCTGATCCATTTCGAGTCTTGTGGTTTTATGCTGCTGTATGAACATTTTTCTTACGAATTTGTGTTATTATCTTGTGTGTATTCTCATTATATTCTCTTACATTATGGCTTAAAATTTTCGACTTTTTCTTATTTCGGTCTCATGTGGGGGGGGGGGGTATTGGCGCAGTATAAAAATAGAGTCAACCAAGTTTGCGGCAGCGTTCCCCCAGCGATTTTTATACCACTACACCCCTGCAAGCAAGTACTTAAATTTATCACATGTAGTGGTGAGGGAAACTCAAAATTGGCTTGCACTGATGTCAGCATGTAAAAAGATAACCGTGTTGGGTGCCAGTGCATGTTGGTATCAGTGGGAATGAACAAGTATGATCAGAGGGCTAACGCAGCTACCGCTCAGTCCTGTGATAATCTTTTTCCTCTCCCACACACCAACTTTAACCCAGCATCAGAAGTTGTCTTCGCAATAAATGGAGGGAATAATGGAGGCATACCTCTAGCAACAAACTGCGAGAGATTAAAGATGACCTTGGCAGTTGGGTAACCAGCGACAAGTAGAAGTTGTGTTAAGATTAAGAATCGAGCACACAAGAATGAATCATGGGCCATTAATGGCTAAAAGTGAAACACGCTGTGATGGATACCAAGAACCATTAACGGTCGAACTTGTAGTGGAAAGATGTGTAACGTTCTTAGACTTGTACTTGTCTCCCCCATATACAGTGAAAAATGTATTGGGGTAAATATGTGAAATAGAAGGTCTTATTGGTTTCTGATGGGAGACTAATATTTTTAATGAAATTTAATTATGCGCAATATTTATGCAACAATTTTATAAATTTAGAGCATAGTATTCATGCTCTGATTTTTTTTATAATTTTTATTGTTATTTATTTTGATTTATAAGATGTTTATTGATAAATTTTCAAAGATTTGAATATTTTAACATTTTATTCCAAGAAGGTATTCACCGTTAATGATCTTAGCTGTTGACACGGCAGATAATTTCAAATAATCAATCAATCACCAAATACGGCAAACCCACATGAACAATACCTTTAGTTGGGTAACACACTGTCAAATCAACATCTATACTATACTGTACTATAATAATAATAATGATAATAATAATAATTATTATTATTATTATTTCATTATAATAATAATAATAATAATAATAATAATAATAATAATGATAATAATAATAATAATAATAATAATAATAATAATAATAATAATAATAACAATAATAATTATAGCAATAATGATACAGTAACGATTCTACTACTACTACTACTAATGATATTATTATAACAATTACAATAATAAAAATGGTAATATAAAGATAATGACTATAATAATAATAATGATAATAATAAAAATAATGATAGCGATAATAGGAATAATAATAATAGTAATAGTAGTAGTAAGTAATAGCAATAGTAATGGTGATACTAATATTGCGGCAGTAATTACAGAATTATTGGGGATAATTTCAACAGATAAGGATGATAAGCTCGTAATGATATCACTATCAATTGTAATGCTAATTTTAACATAAGAAATGTTAGAGATGAAAAAGAAAACAGTAATTCAAACAATTATATTAGTACTGTAGTAGTTTTAACAGTATGT
>NC_051393.1:43461117-43463617 GCF_015228065.2 Penaeus monodon
GATATCTTCATTTTTCCATCTCCAAATTTGAAACTCGTGGAACTCTCTTCCTCTCTAATCTTACAATGTCTTCAACTGTCAAGGTTTCAAGGTAACATTCAATCCAGCCTATTCCATATACTGTTGAAGAGCATGTTGAATCGAACACTGCACTATTAAAAGACACATTAAAAGTAACATTTCCTCTTACAGTAACCGGATCCCTGCGAGTTTGTGTGTTATTCTTTCCAATGTAGCTATTATATCTTGGTCTTTCATTTGCTCTATCTTGCCTCTCATATAGGTATTTCTATAGTATTTTCTATGTTCACTCCTTTCTTGACTTGCCAGCATCTCTTTGATATTGTCTTACCACATTGGCTTCCTCAGCAACATGTACTGGTTCAGATAAAATTGCGATGGCTGAGTTGGAAGAACTCAGACGTTTGCAGCTCCTTCACTACCAAAGAATTTCTTAAGAGCATTTATCATTTGGTTTAATAACCTTTCAGGTTCATTATAGTCTATTGCAGTAAGCATCAACTATTTGTTTCTGGGTTCTACGCCAGCACAGACAAGTAATTTAAATGCCAACATACTCTTCTGAATTAAATCGTTTCAAATAACCAAGTATATATGACTCAATGGTAATATCTTTAGGTTTTATATATTTATCAAAACTTCATATGCACTAGATAAATCATTCTTCTTATATAATTTGTCCAGTAGTTCCAAAAATCTTTTTATTCCATCATTGGCACTCAGTTCATCAATTTTGACTTCATGAAACACCTTATCCCTTACCTCACTTCCTCCTTCAAATGCTAAGGCACCAATTCCTGAGACTACTCACCACTACTTTCATGGTTTCATATATCCTTCTGTTGTCATTGTTCAGAAATACAACACTGCTTATCGTTTCTAAACTATTAATATTATTTTTTACAAATATCGTGTAGTGTCTCCGAGCCATCTTATCTCCCACGCCACCTTCAAAACAAAATACTTGCCCACAATACATACGTAAAACATCAGAGCATCATGATTCAATGAATATATAAATAAAGTGTTTTTGCATAACTTCCCATAACCCTAAAGGTGTGGTTACACTGGCCATCGATTCATGAAATCTAATCATTTTGAGTGGATTTTGCCCACCGATTGGTTCATTCCACTGTTTTTTTGCCTACTCGTCCGAAGCGATGGGCAACCCGTCGATCCATCGATGTTCCAATGGAAAAGTCATACTCGTTGAGAGTCTATAGTATACATGGCATGTCTAATTATATATTTATGCATTATAATTAATATATACATAAATGAATTACAATTATTAATTATAATTGTAAATAATCATATATATTCTTCTTCTTTTAACGGTAGGTTCATGTCTGAGCCGCCGTGGTCACAGCATGATACTTAATTGTAGTTTTCATGTTGTGATGCTCTTGGAGTGAGTACGTGGTAGGGTCCCCAGTTCCTTTCCACGGAGAGTGCCGGTGGTACCTTTTAGGTAATCATTCTCTCTATTTATCCGGGCTTGGGCTGGCTTGGCCACCCAGTGGCTATGTAGGCAATCAAGGTGAAGTTCCTTGCCCAAGGGAACAACGCGGCGGTCGATGACTCGAACCCCCGAATTCAGATTGGCGTCGTGACAGTCTTGGGTCCGACGCTCTAACCATTCGGCCACCGCGGGCTTGACGATCATGGGCTTCCATGATTTTTGCTTAGCAATTTTTTAGAGCGGTGGTTTGCCATTGCCTACCGCCCGGTGTTTTTATCGAGTCACCATCTCTATTTACCCGGCACTGACTTGAGCTGGCTTGGCCACCCAGTGGCTAGGCAGGCAATCGAGGTGAAGTTCCTTGCCCAAGGGAAACAACGCGCCGGCCGGTGACTCGAACCTTCGAACTCAGATTGCCGTCGTGGCAGTCTTGAGTCCGACGCTCTAACCATTCGGCCACCGCGGCCCCCAATCATATATATACTTATATTAATTATTATTTAAAAAATAAAAGAAAAACAATGCAATATATCTTGTATCCTCATTTGACGGACGAACATAAACAAGCGCGCATATTTTTCGAAGAGGAAGAACGTCTTCTCGTCATATTTCTGTAAAGAATGTGGAATTCGGAAGCAATTACCTCTCTTTTAGAGAAAGTACGCCAAGAAAATGTCCTTTGGAATATAAAACATCCATATTAAAGGGAGAGAAGCGCGGGATCCATCGCAACTACTGATGAGGGACTGCGGACACGATTTGTTTTGATGCTGCGATCCAGTGGACTGAGCTGGTGCTTCTTTTCGTAGTGTAACCAAAACGGATGGGCGGGTGGGTTCCAAGTCACTGATAATCGTTGGATTCCAACGAAATAGTTGGTCAGTCTAACCGTACCTTAAAGGACTCCTTTGGGACCACTTATAGCAGACTCCTTCCCTTGCTCCACCACTGCCATACACAGCACTATTAACTTATGAATATATATTTAATACAGTAACACTAGCCTCTACATACCAA
>NC_051393.1:43488617-43493617 GCF_015228065.2 Penaeus monodon
AAGGGATAGTGTGACGCGTAAAATGTGCAAATTTGATGTGAGGGTTCGGAAATAACCCCAGTGAACCCCGAACAAAAGAGAAAAGTATAAAGTATAAAGAACGAATAAAATAATTCGTGTGATATGTGATGATGCAAAATAAATGGATATGCGAAGTTGGATATAAAGAAAATCCAATGTCTGGACGGAAATAAAAGATAGAGAGAAGAAAAAGTATCAACTCGTATATATGCGAACGCCCCCCACCAGGTGAGCAGCGATACTCCTGGCTTGACGAGCAAACCGCTCACCTCACCCTCGCCTTCGACGTCGCACCTCGTAAATAAAAACCTCGGTAAGGAGACGTTATTATGGAGAGAGATAGTCCAACGTGACACAAGGTAATTAAAATGAAATAGAATAATAGTGCCAGGACGCATCATCGATACGGTCTCTCTCTCTCTCTCTCAGGGACCTTGGGCGCTGCTCGACGTCGCCACCGTCGCCTGCAGCACCGGCAGCAAGGCCCGGGTTTTTTCGCCCGAGCTTGGCGAACACCGAGAAACGGCGACAGATCGCAGCCTTTCGATAAGAGTGGGGACTCCCCTGTCTGCCCCCGCACTGGCTTCGGTAGATGGACAAGGCATTAACAGAAAAAACGGAGCGCTACCTATACGAAGCCCTGCCCCGCGTGAGACATTTACGTTGTTTGTTTTCTTGTTTGTGTTTAGATTTGTTTAGTTCGTGGGAATGATGGTTATAGTGTATTTATAGTGTGTCTAGTGTATATGCGTGTTGGGTGCTCCTCGGGTGTTATTTATGCGTCAATATCGTAGCGTATTACGTTTTTGTTTATTTGCTGATTTATAGAGTTATGATTTTTTTATGTTACATGTGACTAATAAATTAGAAATATCGTTGACGTTTGCTTTTACCCGTATTATTATTCTGACAAAAGAAGGGATAAAAGATCTAGAGAAGCTGAATAGTATCAAGTGAATTACTAATTAATATTGCCCCTCTCATATATATATATATTATATATATATATATATATATATACATATATATATATAAGTATGTATATGTATATATATAGATAGATAGATTGATATGACTGCCCCGATGGTCCAGTGGATAGAGCACTGGACCGCGACCCTCATAGTCCCGAGTTCAATTCCCCGTCGCGGCAGTCGTAAAAATGCCTACGCTCTGACAGCTGGCTCGACCCCGATCTCATGGCGAGAAAACGACTTATCGCCTTGAGAAGTCAAAAGCGGGGTCGAGGGGTCCGCCCAATTTCCCAAAAATGGGGGGGAAACCCCAAAGGGAGGGTTGGGGTTTCCTCTCAAAAGTTGGGGCCCTTTTTCCCCCAAAAAAGGGGGAAAAAAAAAAAGAAAGAAAGAAGAAAGAAAAAAGAAAAAAAAAAAAAAAAAAAAAAAAAAATTAAAAATTTTGGGTTTGAATTTTATAAAAAAAAAATAATAAAAAAAAAAAAAAAAAAAGGGGGGGGGGGGGGGAAAGCAAAAAAAAATTTAAAAAATAATAAAAAAAAAAAAAAGCAGCAAAGAGGCAAAACGAGACGACAGAAAACAAAAAAGGGAACCCAAAAAATAAAAAAAAAAAATAAAAAAAAAAAAAAATAAAAAAAAGGTGAAAAAATTTTTAAAAAAAAAATTTTTTAAAAAAAATATAAAAAAAAAAAAAAAAAAAAAAAAAAAAATAATTTTATAAAAATATATTAAAATATATATATATAATATTTTTAAAAATAATTTTATATTAAAATATATATATATTTTATATTTTTAGTAAATATAATTTATATATATTATATTTTTTTAAAATATAAATGACTAAATTTTTTTTCCGGTAAATAATAAAAACATAGGGGTTCCCCCGAACGGTGCACCCCCAAAACGGGTTGGGGAAACTCGGACGGGATGGTTCAAAAAAAATTGTTTACTTTTACTGGTTTAAAAAAAAAATTTCCCCTTAAGGAATTTTTTAAAAAAGCCGGGATTTCCCTAATTTTTTTGCAAAAAACCCGGGGTTATCATTTTTTTTTCTCCACAAAACCCCTCCCTGTTAAAAACAAAACGTTTTTTAACCCCAATATATATATAATATATATATATATATATGTATGATGTATAGTATATATATATATATATATATATAATATATATATATATATATAATATATATATATACATATATATATATAAGTGTTGTGTGTGTGTGTGTGTGTTTAAATGCATTTAGTATATATATATATATTATATATATATATATATATATATATATATATATATATATATATGCATGCATATATGACTGTATGCATTATACGTAGACATGATCTATGAATAATCATATTTACATTTATCTACTGGTATATTTCTCATTTTGTCTATTCAAGATATATATATATATATATCATATATATAATATAGATATATAATATCTATATATATATAATATACTTATTTATTATTACGACAATCAATTTATATCTATATATATATATATATATATATATGTGGGTATATATTATATATATATATATATATATATACTATATATTACATATGTATCTATAACAGATATATATATAATATTATATATAATATATATAATATTATCTGTAGTATATATTATATACATATGTATCTATATATATTTGTCCTGGTAAGATAATTAAACTGCACCTAGGGTTCCTTGAACAAGGATAGCACCCTATTAGCTCCATTATACCAGGGTGCGGTGAAACTGGCGGAAAGCAGGGCAGTGGATATCTGGTGAAAGTACCTTCAGTTCTACTGATTACTGGTTTCACCAAAAATATGTCGGCGATTACAGCGTAACTGTTGTAAAAGCAGCCGGAGATAGGTTCCCTAATTAGTTGGAGGATGCGAGTTGAGAGGAGCCTCGGGGATTCCACTCACCTTTTATTTTCTCCTGACAAACCTATACACCAATGATTAAATACAGAAACGATAATCATACCACATCGCCGTCGCCGTGGGTTATCAAGGGCGCGTTAGTTAGTGGGCAACCAGGCGACAAGTTAAACAAGCATCTGGCAAGACAAAGAAGATAAAGAAAAAGGTCCAATAAGAAAACATTAAAAATCGGAACGTGGAAAAACGTAAGGAAAAATGAAAGAGAGGGTAAAATTACATACTGTCGTAACGGAAATGGATAGATAAACATTCAAATACGAGGAATAAGTGAGACCCAATTGGAAAAGTAATGGAGTTTCAAAACTAAGAGGAAAAACAAGACAGTTCAGTTTTCTTCAAAAGAGAAGGGAAATTATAGTCACTGAGTTTGCTAGGATTCTCACGAAAAAAAAGGCAAATGCACTAATTGGGTAAAGACTAATAAATGAGCGCATTTTAAAAGGTCAGCAATTACAAGCACAAAACCTCATAATATTAGTATTATTACAATGCTACGCACCAACCAATATTGCACAAAGTGATGAAGAATGAAATTTTTTATAACTTCTCCAAGATCTTTAGACACAATCCCTAAACAGAGATGTAAAAACATCATGGGAGATCTCAACGCCAAAGTAGGAACAAATAATCTAAAAAAATTAAACCTGTGGAAAATTCGGCCTTGGAGATAGAAATGAAAGAGGTAAAGATTTATTGAATTCTGTTAGTACAAATAATTTAGTTATAGCCAATTACATGTCCAACACCAACAAGACACTTGGGTGATGTGGGTTGGAAAATGGAAGAGTAGAGTGCATAAAAAATGCAAAACAAGACCTGGTGCCGACTGCAACGTGGACCACCAACTACTAACTACGACTGTCAAAATAAGACTCAAAAAGATGGAGCGTCCAAATATCCACCTCTAAAGCTCGACTAAAAACTCTTGATAACAATTACAGAATTGCAGTGTCACACAAATTTTGAAATACCTCAATCAATGTGAAGATGATAAAACACCAAATAGGTGTGGGAAGAAGGAAAAGAAACTCCTGCTGGCACTGCTTAAGAAACTAAAGCCAAAAGAAAAAGAAAAATCTCAGGGATATCTGAAAAAACACTAAGTGAAAGTGAAACAAGAAGATGATAAAATAAAAAGGTATCAAATAATCAGGAAAAAGTAATTTACAACAAACAAAATACAAACATTCAAGATTATTGCGACAAAGATAAGGAAAAATATTTAAATGAACATTGCCAGAGAATTGAAAACTGTCATCAATAAGACAACTAAAGAACTCTACAAGGTAGTACGAAACATCACCACGAAATTTACAACCTACAATGGACACTATCAAAAATGGAAGATGACTTGTTTATGTGATGGAAAAGAAGTCAAAGATAGATGGAAATCACTATTTGTTCCAACTTATACAAAAAGAATAAAAACTAACAACAACATTAATTAATTAGGGGGGGGGAACTTCCAATGAACAGCGAGGCATGAGAACCACCGCCACTGCTGGACGAAGTTATAAAAGCCATAAAAGAAGTAAAGGAATAACAAGAGCCCCGGAAAGATGAAATAACAGCAGAAACTATAAGAATGACTGGCGAAAAGTGTTGAATACTTCCTCTACAAACTCTGTACAAAAATATGGAATGAAAGAAAATGGCCAGAGACTGGGTAAAAATCAGTCTTACTCCCATACTAAAAAAGGGGACGCAACCAATGCAACAATAATAGGACAATTGGCCTTAAAAGTCCACAGCAGCAGAATTTGTGAAAATTATTGCTGAAAAGAATGAAGTTGAAGTTAGAGAGGAAAATTGCAGACGGAAACAGAGGGTTTCGCCTGGAAAAAGGTACCAGAAACCAGATCTAAATTTAAAATGGATCATAGAGAAAAACATGAGAACACCAAAAGACCTATACCTGTGGTTTCAATCGATTATGTGAAAGCTTTTGATACTGTTGATCACGATATCCTCTGGAATAAATTACGATATGAAGTTTCCAAAAACATCACAATTAATAAAAGCCTTGTATTATGACACAACAGCAGCTGTAAGAAC
>NC_051393.1:43513617-43518617 GCF_015228065.2 Penaeus monodon
TAATTAATCGAAAATTATATCTACTATGAGTGCAGGAAACTAATAAGGCAAAAGACAAAAAGAACGAGGAAAACGGCAGGAAATGAGAGCAGCACACGACTTTCATTCACGACGCATTGAATTTGATCGTAAGCAATAATGCTGACATGCAGCTGTAAGTCACCTTTAATGCACACACACACACAGTGACACACATACACACACCGCTAAACATAGTATACATATATACATACATTTATATATAAATATATATATATATATATATATATATATATATATCTATATCTATATATATATATATATATATATATATGCATGCAAACACACACATGCACACACACACACTCTCTCTCTCACACACACACACACACACACACACACACACACACACACACACACACACACACACACATATATATATATATATATATATATATATATATATATATATACATATATATATATATATATATATATATATATATATATATATATATATATATATATGAGTGTGTGTGTGTGTGTGTATGTGTATGATAATACTATTTTTTTCACCATATTGATATTATTACAAACAAACACATTATATTCATGTATGTGTGTGTGTGTGTGTGTGTGTGTGTGTGTGTGTGTGTGTGTGTGTGTGTGTGTGTGTGTGTGTGTGTGTGTGTATAGGGTCTTTGGCTTGAACAATTACATAGGTATTGGTGATGAACCAGATTTATATATATTTAATCTACTGGTATGCACACATCTGTCATGCCCACAATTATTTTAGTTTATTCATTTATTAATTTCTTTTTAAACGTTTCTTTGACTTTCGAAAATATTTTATATTTTATATTGCTGTTAGTAGTGTTAATATCATTATAAAAATAATTTGCCAAGAACGATGATGATGATGATGATGATGATGATGATGATGATGATGATGATGATGATGATGATGATGATGATGATGATGATGATGATGATGATGATGATGATGATGATCATCATCATCATCATCATCATCATCATCATCATCATCATCATAACAATAATGATAATAATAATAATAATAATAATAATAATAATAATAATAATAATAACAATAATACTACTAATAATAATGAAAATAATAATAACGGCATCACCAGAAAAACAAAATCCCGGAAACTCAAGCAAATTGATCAGCTGAGGTCACATAGACCTTCTAATTGACTCCTTCGTGTCTGACCGGCTGTGGAGCCATCTAGTGAGCACATTTTACAATAAATAACTACACTGCAGCTTACATGCTCTCGACGCCAATGGGTTAAGATCCAGTTAGGTTCATTACCTGTGGAGTTCACTAATGAAACTTCATTGTATGTGCATTGTCTCTCTCACGATAAAGATAAGGATAATAGTATTAATCTTAATACAGTTACTACTCCTAGTACTACTGCTAGTACTACTAGCACTACTACTACCTATTATTATAACAATAAGAATAAAAACAATAATGGTGATTAAAATGAATAAATAAAAGATAAGGATATAATCATTCATTATGATATTATATTGGTAAAGTAATGTTTATTTATTTGTTCATTTATTTATTTGGTTTTAGCAATTTTTGCACCTACTGATTGTTAGCTATATTTGCTATCATTACCTTTCATTAAGAATAGTATGCATGATATGAAAAGGATATTAACGCAGTTATTATAATCCCCATTACCATATTACAATTAAGTTTTTTTATAATCTATACTGTGTATCAATGCAAGATGATTATTCATATTATATTGCTTATTTGACTAACATCGTTGGTATTTTAGAGATAAATTTTGGTTCACATATGCATTTGTTTTGTAAATAAGAGAAATATAGTTTTCAGTGCTTCAGATTTAGACATGATTATGGCGCAATGCAGCTATCATATTGTAATAAAGTAGCATATAGCACACGTTCATATCAATTTTCAAATTTCTTATAGATATGACTTTTGTACGTCCCGAAAAAAAGTGTGGCCGTACCATCTTTTGGTCATTAAGGAAGGTCAATACTCGTAAATAGTCCCTCGGGAACAGAGCCAAATGCCTTGGAAGTAGCCCATTCAGCTTCATTACCGAGGAGTAAGGCATGTGGAAGACGAATGGGAATGCATGGTACCGATCGTGAGACATTTGCGTCGAAGGAAAACACAGCCTCTTAATTTCTCTCTGTTTATTCTGTTGTTGTTTTTAGTATTACGTTGATCTTCGTAATATTCAACATTATCTACAACCGTATTCAAAGATATATACGTATGGGTAATGAAAGTTCTCAAAGCAATAAACATCGGAAAGTTTACTAATGCCCATGAGAACTAGTCTTAATATCCAAGTCCATTGTGAGCACCGAAGTACTCACTATTATGCTATTCGGAAGGAAGCATTTAACATGGTGCTGCAGCCAGGCTTAATAGCCGTTGAAGAGGGTCTGACTGGGAGTATGTTTTTCTCTCTTTCTCTTTCTGTGTCCCTGTATCTCTTTTCTCCCTCTCTCTCTCATTCTGTTACGAGACAAAATAAAAATCTGTTCGTTTATAGACTAATACCACAGCTTGTGTGAAAATTTTAATGTAAGAGGCTTTCGACTAAGAAATAAGATTCCTCCCTTACGAATACAAGTTCTCGATCTCTTTTTTGAAGTATAAATCAAATAAATATATGTAAACATAATCATTTTCTACTATAACAGTTTATCTATGGTATTTTACCTGAATTGTTAAAGTATCATCAATATTGCATAGTAATGATTTTATTCTAGTTGACATGCTGTCATATCCCCATACATATTTTATTAACTAATACTAATGTCATATGTTACTGTTTTTTTGTTTTTTTTTATTCATATTTCGGGATTTTACAAAAAATGTGCTTTTAGTTTGTTCTACGACATCCATGAGAGGATGCCTTAATGGAAGTTTTATGTAAACATACCCTAGTGTTACTATACTTATTCTTTTTATACAGTGCAAAACCATTGTAATCAATAACCGATGTAAATAAAAAATAGAAACTATTATTCTTGTTCTTATCACTGTTATTGTTATCGCTATTATTATCAGCATTATTATTATGATTGTTACTCACTAGTGATGAAGATAAACTTCATCGATGTAATGGCCATGATAACTTTACAAAATAAGTGATGGTACAAGAACATTCATAGTGATAACAGTGTCATAACGGTAAGTGATGATGATGGTATTTCTCTTTTTCTCTTTCTCCCTGTCCCTTTCTCTCTTTTCACATGTCTGTTCTTTTACTTATTTATGTAAAGGCTAACGACAGTATTTATTTCCTCAATACACTTGCCACTTATCACATATAATATTAAAAACGTCTCATGTTCAGCGGCTTCTGTCGCATGTTTGTTTGATAATCATATTTTCCGTTTTCCCCTTCTATGTTATAATGCTTTAGATAATACTTTCTTTATGCCCAATGAAACATTTCTATAATAAATTAACGGCATCATGGTTATGCAAGAAACTTCATGATTTAGCTTTATATATCAATTTGTATGTTTTTATATTCTCATTGGTATTTTGTATAACGAGACGCACGGAAAGTAATTTCTGCCGTTGTTTCATTAATTTCATTACTTACATATTAAAATTACTGGCCATTACGATGTCTGGCTTAATTAAACACGGTATCACATATTTCCAGGATGTAACAGAGGATGTATTGAAACTCAAAGGCAGATGTACAAGCACTTGTGATATCATGTGCATAGTGTTATATCAGTAATTTTAATAACAGTGACGAGAATTACAATGACAGTTGTGGAAAAAAACGATGCCGATGAAGTCTAAAATTTATATGGAAAAAAAAGAAGTTGGCGTATGTCTTCTCATACGAATGAATTTTTATCAACATTTTCGCAATTTCTTGTCGCTAGATAGAACATATTAACCATGAATGAGAACACAGTTTACATTATGTATTACTGGCAGGGATTAAATAAAGGTTGCACAACCAATGGGCCTTCTAATTAGCGTATTCCCTGCACTTTATAACAGCCTAATATATAGCGTGAGTGAAGATGCAAAGTTAGGTCCCAGGGTCTCAATCTCAATAAATAATTTTGTACCAGAACAATCATGCACCAAACGCATTTCCCAATACGAAGTCTCAAATAGCATTACATTGAAACAAGGAGAAACAAAAAAGGCTACGACCATCTGCTACTAAGTACAATGACTACGCAATAATAACACATCTGAAGAGTTCTTCTTTTTACCTAAATATTTATTGTATGCGTAATTAATTGAAAAGATTGTGAATGCATAAGACGAGTGAAACGTGGACTAGGCAAAAATAAATAAGTCAAATAAATAAATAAATAAAATTATATTCGCTGAAAGTAGTGGCGTATCGATGGGGGGGGGGGGGCGGCGTTGCAGTGCCACTAATGAACTCTCGAGCGTCAGGCCTTTTCCTCTTTATGCCATTTAAGAAACGAAATTGTCATAAAGTTGGCAAATTGCAGGATTCTGTTCCGCAATACAGACGTCTGCACTCCCCAATTTACGCCATTCTTGCCCTGGTGAAGAACATTAAGGTTATAAAAAGGCAATTTCGTTCTCAAAGGGGTTTTTAATGCTTTTTATTTTAATTTACGAGTTAATACGAGTGAAAGTTCTTGTTAAGTAGACGGCTTCATATTGTTAATAGATTTAACAAGCATTAGATTCCCAGGCGAACCCCACTCCCCCAGTGATCAATCAGTTTTGCCTATGTAATTTTTGGGGCCTTTTTTACAAGGGGTGGTGCAAATCCCGAGAGAGCATCAAAAGCACAGTTAGCCGCATTGTACTCCACCAAAATGATTGAATGCTTTATATCATTAGTCATATAAAGCGTCCGATAGATTTTCACAGAAAAAAATATATACAGACCCACGATATGAGGACTGGTTAGTTTTGACACCCATCCCCCTTTTATTAATCTTCAAATTCTAACCCTCCTCTCAAAAAAAAA
>NC_051393.1:43541117-43543617 GCF_015228065.2 Penaeus monodon
TTGAATTATAATACAATGAGTTTCTTGACGCAACGCGTTTTTGTTTTATTACAATATCCAACCAGCTGTGAGGAATGCGCGTCTATTGTTTCCCTCCCCTGATGTTTATTTTTTATCGTGCATGTTATATCTGGTGTGTATTTATATCTTAATGAAGTTTTAGGGGTATAGTAATAGTAATAGTACCATAATATTGGTACGAGTGGGGTAAGCTTTTAATATAAAATGTGGTGCTCCTAAGCTGTGATAATATTAATTCATCCGGTAGTGTAATACTGGACCAGAGGCCGATGTTTTAAGTCTAATTTTATGAGTTCATGTAATTAATAAACAATATATGTCCATGTAACCTCACTCCGCATTGATAAAAATCCTAGTTGACATTTTCCGAGGTGGGCCCTACATCTTCGCCTTTATTCATTGGCAATATATTTTTTTTCTATTCTAGGCGTCTTTTATAAATACTTTATTGCCATTGCTATTACTGAAACATTTTCAGAGAAGACGCACTTAAAACACACTCACCCATAAAATATATCACATTAATTGACCGAATTAAAAAGGGACCGGAGCTGATAACCCGATCACTTTTACAGAATGGGAGTGTACCATAGATATCATATATAGCTAAATCCATAATTTATTTTATAATTTACTCAATATTGTCATAATAACTTGCCGTAGTTCCCATCTTTTACCCTTACCATTAACAGCCATAAGAATACCCTTCGGAAAAAGTGAATTCATATTTGTGTTTAAGAGGGTGAAAGTAAGTGCATGTATGTTTATACATACATATGTGTGTGTGTGTGTGTGTGTGTGTGTGTGTGTGTGTGTGTGTGTGTGTGTGTGAGTGAGTGTGTGTGTGTGTGTGTGTGTGTGTGTGTGTGTGTGTGTGTGTGTGTGTGTGTGTGTGTGTGTGTGTGTGTGTGTGTGTATGTGTTTCTTTTTTTATTTATATATAATGCCCAATAACATCAATGAAAACAATGCAAGTAAAAAACATTACAAATTTAATGAAAACCTATACTTAGAAACTATAAGCATCTGAATGAAGTTACAGGACAGAGTTCCAGTATTTTACCCTCTCAAAGTAAGCAAGAATTATCGTTTAAGTTCACAGTAGTTTACACTCAAGCCTCCTAGAAACAAAATAATTGTTTTCGTGTGTGTGTTTTGTCCCGTAAGCAGTTAGTTCATTTTAACAAGCCCTCCTGCATAGCATAGTAAATAAGGTTACTACTCCTCATCAAACCAAAGTACTTTACGTAAATGTACTCATGAATGTTCAAACTTACACAACTAATCATTTCTCCCTGCACTTGGAAACTTCATGGACATCGACATAGATGCAAGGAAGGCCTTTAAAAAAATCCCGAAAACAGACGAGATTTCAAAACATATAGACGAGCAGTTCGGAGTGCAATGAGCGAAGTAATGGAGGCCGCTTATGACTGTTTTGACTGGTTGTAGGAAAGGTTTATTTGAGAAGTGTAAACATACAGAGGTTGACTGACGTATAACGGTTAAGGGTCTCTACTGGTGCTTATTTTGTATTTTCCTCTCTCTCTCTCTCTCTCTCTTGTCTCTCTCTCTTCTCTCCTAATTTCCTCTCTCTCTCTCTCCTCTCTCTCTCTCTCTCTCTCTCTCTCTCTCTCTCTCTCTCTCTCTCTCTCTCTCTCTCTCTCTCTCTCCTCTCTCTCTCTCTCTCTCTCTCTCTCTCTCTCTCTCTCTCTCTCTCTCTCTCTCCTCTCTCTCTCTCTCTCTTTCTGTGTGTGTGTGTGTGTGTGCGTGTGTATAAGTATATATGTAGATAATTCCGTCTTTTTATATATTATCTACCTCTCCATGCATGCATCTGTCTGGCTATCTATCAATTTGCATATGTATTTGTGTATATAAAAAAAACATTCCTTTACAATTTTAGTATACAGACACTTCGATGCCTCTGGGGCCGAGCCCGACAACATGAAACATGGTGTTCGTCAAACACTGCATCAGTGATGGCACAAAAAGAAGAAAAACACACATGCGCGCGATTGTGTGTAAATATATAAACATTACATTATACCTCCAACCTCCATCTAAAATAATACACATAATGGATTCGTTATCGACAATGGTTGCTTGAGTATTACAGTTATCGAAGCGACTTTTATCTGAATATACGAATCGCACAACCACACAAAAAAGTAATGAGCACGGTACTGTATGAGAAATTAAAAAGAAAACACTCATGGAGGCAATAATATCCCAATAATCATTACAATAATGGCTAAATGGCCGGATTCCACGATTTGGATACTGTCCTTTTATACAGGCTCTTACTAACCTTCACAACAGTTCCACAATATTTTATTTTCCGCGTTTGCTGAGTCCTTTTTTTTTATTATTATTATTATTATTTTTGGACATTTCACTCTTAGTACTCTTTCTTTCCCTTTTTCATTAACGATATATATATATATATATATATATATATATATATATATATATATAT
>NC_051393.1:43551117-43553617 GCF_015228065.2 Penaeus monodon
ACACACACACACACACACACACACACACACACACACACACACACACACACACAAAGCATATAATACAGAAGCAATTTGAGAAAGGTATGTATCGACTGTAGAAAAAGGGTAAGATTAAGGTAATATACTAAGCTGGATGGTTGTTTACATGGTATATAGAGTAGGGATTCATGTTGATTATGTGGAGAGATTTAGCGATGATCAGGTCAAATCTGTTAGAATGGGAGGTCAAGACTTTGAAATTAGTAATGTTAAATGGGTGGTTGTCATGGTGAAAGAGCTCTCTGACTGCTGAGAAGGATGGTTTACTGAGTGGTAAGCCAGTCCTGACAGACTTGCCTTTGTGTTCGAGAATGAGGTGTTGCAATAGAGTTGCTGTTATAAAAAACAAATCAGAAACTGAAGTGAGGATAACTTTGTTTAAAGATTTTGTTTAATGAGTTTCTAATTTCAAAATTAAGATTGCCCATATACGGTAGTTATATTTATTTGATGTCTTTATTGACTGTGGTGTTTGTAGGTTAACGCTTCGGAGATGCAGTACCCCTCAACAGTGCTAAAAGTAGAAGCAGTTTTTTTTTTTTAGAAAAATGCTGAACAAAGAAAAAAAAACCCTGAGAAAGGTACATATTAACTGCAGAAAGAGGGTCATTTTAACAGCTGGATGTGTGTGTGTGTTTATATATATATATATATATATATATATATATATATATATATATATATATATATATATATATATATATATATATGTATATATACATATTTGTGTGTGTGTGTGTGTGTGTGTACACTGTATATAAAATTATATATATATATATATATATATATATATATATATATATATATATATATATATATATATGTATACATAAGGGATAAAAGGGAACAACCATAATAAGAGATTAAACTGAACATAACGTTTAGATCACGTAATATGTCCTCACTAAATCGATACATACGGAAATTTTTGACATTATATATTGGTGGAGAAACAATAAGAACAACAGCTAAATCAGGTTCTAAGTAGGGGTCAGACTCATAGAGGCTAGGGAAGGCCTTTATACATGATTTATCTGTGTGTGTGTGTTTGTTTGTTTGTGTGGTTGTGTGTGTGTGTGTGTGTGTGTGTGTGTGTGTGTGTGTGTGTGTGTGTGTGTGTGTGTGTGTGTGTGTGTGTGTGTGTGTGTGTGTGTGTGAAGCAATCAATATACCTACCGAGATTTAAATTTCCAGCACACTAAATTGAATAAAACGCACGGGCGAATTTCTTTGTGAAAAATAAAACCAATGCGCAGGATCATCAAGACATCAATTTACCAAGAAATATCGCCAAAGAAAAGAGTCGCTGGCGAGAGCTGATGGGAAAAGGAACTCATATAAACCCCGCTTCTTCACCTCCTGTGGCCCTCTGCCTCACTCTTCCCCTTCTGCCCATGCCATTCTCCACCTCTTCTTCTCCCTTCCCCCACCCCCCCTTCTCCTGTCCCCTACCAGTTCCCCTTCCATTCTTACGTTTCTCCCTCCCCCTCCACCCCTTATCCCCTCTCCTCTCTTTCTCCCCTCTCCCTTCCCCTCTCTTCTCCCCACCCTCTCATCTCCTTCTTTCCTCTCCCTCACCTTCTCCTCTTTCTCTCCTCTCCTCCCCTCCCATTCTCCTCCCCTCCCCCCCCCTCCCTTCCCCCTCCCCTCCTCCCTTCCCCCTCCCCTCCTTCCTTCCCCCACCCCCCATCCCTTCCCCCTTTTTGCCCCCACGACTCCGAACACTAAAGGAAGGATTTATGAGCCGGGATCAGGATTGCGCCGGCAGTAATGAAAGAATCAGGAGCAAAAGTGACTGTTCTCTATTTCCAGCTCACGGACCATGGCTCCTGACTGTGCTGAATATATTGTTCTTTTTTATTGTATCTCTCTCTCTCTCTCTCTCTCTCTCTCTCCGTCTTTGTCTTCGCTTTTGGTGAGATCATATGGTTTCTATGTAAAGTGACAATATCATTTCCTCCTTTGTTTTCGGAATATGCATACATATATCCATAACTATCTCTATTCATATGCATGCGTATATACATAATCATATATATACATGTGTGTGTTATATATAATATATATATAATAAATATATATATAATATATATATATGTGTGTGTGTGTGTGTGTGTGTGTGTGTGTGTGTGTGTGTGTGTGTGTGTGTGTGTGTGTGTGTGTGTGTGTGTGTGTGTGGGTGTGTTTGCATATATACATATATACATATGTATATATATGTATGTAAACGGCAGGCTCTGAAGATAATCAAAGAGTATCCACGGAAACGGAACTTTTTGAGCTTTCAGGTATGAAAACTGCGGAAGATTTCGAAAACCAATTGAAAATACCCCTAGCTGAAATATAGGATAGTCTTGTGGAAGATGTGCTAAAATATATTCTATCTCTTGCTCGGAGTCGGTTTTTTAAAACCGTAGGGCTTGGAAAATTAACCTTACAAAAATGAAAAACCTTGAAA
>NC_051393.1:43601117-43603617 GCF_015228065.2 Penaeus monodon
CTAACATAATTACGATGGGAGAATCGCTTTTAATTAGAGTGATAATGATAAACAGGCAGCAGTGGTATTCACTAATAACTTGCCGTCGGAGTTACCATGGGGAATTTTACCAGTGGTCGAAGCACTGATACGTACGCTGGTAACTTCAGGAGGAACATACGTGTTATCTCATGTCATACGTGTTATCTCATCCAGAAATCAGTACTTCAGCAATTTCTTTTCTTGTTTCTTTTAATTGCTGTTATGAGTGCAATCAATGACAAGAACATATCACAAGGTTACGACGCAGAATTGCAAATCTCACATAAAACGAGGAAGAAAATGTCTACGCAAAATTTTCTCGTAAAAATTATAGGTAGATCTAGGCCAACATGAGAGTATAAAGGGTATAAGGAATCAATAATTCAGTGAACTCCTAATACATTCTTCTTCTCTAACAACATTATTACAAATTCAAAAGAAGAGTAATATTATCAATACATTGAAGCTGACAATAGAAATGTTAAACGAGTATAGCAACTTCTGGCATCGTAGCAAAGGACAACAAAATCTAAATTGCCTGGAGGTAAGAACGAGTTAGGATTATTTCCTTTGTTTGACGATAAATGGCGATAAATGAAAAAAAAAATTGGTCTGGTTCCTTGTTTCACAATGAAGAGAAATAAGCATATAAATTGATTAATACAAACTGCGTTTGGACTGGTTCTTTGGTTGACGAGGAATAGCCAGTCTTTTAACACCTCACATGATGAATACAATTATACATTTTTATTTACAAACTTTCTTTATATGGTTATATGGCGATTTTACTGCAGATTAGAAAACTGCGCTGTTATGTAGAGTTTGGTCTACATTTTACGTGATTGGTGGAACTGCGTTGCTAGAGCCCTCTGTTGGATACCATTAGAATGAAACGATTTAGGAATATAACTCTGTCGAGGCAAGTTACCATCTCTTCGTGAAAGCCACTTTAAAATCACTTGTAAACGCGATGGTAACTGATCGTTGGTAAATGCCCGCGTTAGTGATTCCGGCCCCCAGTATTTCTATCACAGTGGACTCTCTCTATCTCGACTATCCTCTATTTCGAACTTCCCTCTATCTCGAACAATGCTCTCGGTCCCTTGGACATCTGTGAACTCTCCAAACTATTTTCATCTCTTTATCTCGAACTTCTCTATCTCGAACTTCTCTCTATCTTGATCAAAATTCTTGGTCCCGTGTGACTATATCTCTCTCTATCTCGAACTTTTCTCTGCCTATGAGTCCATTTACACGACAAATAAGCAATAAAATGTTCAGTATTTGAAAGCTCGAATGTTGCCAAAGAGTTCGAAATTCGAAAATTTGAACCAAAACATTACGGGTTCTATTCTGAATTGTAGTATTTTGTGAATTGCGTGACTGTGTAAAATAAGTATATTGATTCCTGTGGCTGTTTGTACCAGTAAGGTGTTATGTTAGTTACTTCATGGGTGGTGTCTCTGTCGTGTCCTGTTTACTGTACTATGTGTTGAGTGATGTGAAACAGAGTTTGTATGATATGTCCTGTAAATGTTGATATGATTTAGTTGGAATCAGAAGGCGAACGAGTACACACGAGTCTCTTTGAAAGCATAACTGCCGAACTTAACACGCAAAAGAATAAAAAAAAAAAAACTTGGGTAAAGTTAAGTCAACATGTCGGCTGTCAAACGGAAATTAAACAATACAAAACTGATTAAGAAATGTCAGATCATTCGAGAAGTTGAGAAGGGAATGACCAACAAGGAGGCCTCAGAGAAATATGGTGTGCCAAAAAATACCATCTCCACCTGGATGAAAAACAAAGAGAAGCTGCTTCAAGGGTTGGAGCAAAGTTCTTCAGAGGCCAAGAAAATGCGAGGGTGTGATTTTGAGCAGGTCGACAAGGCAGTTCAGCAATGGTTTACGCTTCTACGTAGCCAAAACGTACCGGTTGATGGCCAAATGCTGAAAGAGAAGGCATTACAATTCGCTAAAAGCTTTGATTTCCTTTAAAGCATCAGATGGTTGGCTGGACAAGTGGAGAAAAAGGTAAGAAAACAACATTTATACTGTAAAACCACAATCTATCTTTTAAATTTCGTTTTATACAAAAACCTTTTAAACTATATTTTACTGTTTTAATATATCAGCATCAGTTTTTGCCCTGGAAGGTGTAAAATACAGGGGACTTGCATTCCTTCGCCATCACCAAGATTAACTGCCTTTCCAGTTACAGTTATGCTACATTTCCCATAGGGATCAGTACGAAGGAAGTAAAAGATTGTTTTTCAAAGTTTCCATTCTCCCCTAATGGTACATGTCCAACCACTTGTTTATTCTTTCTCACAGCTACAACATAATTATAAATAGGGTTATTATTCTCTGGTTGAAAATTATTCGATTTTGAGAGATGACATTCGAATATGTGTACGTTCGATAATTAAGGGTTGGCTTACACCTGCTTTTAATTTATTTTTTAGGCACAATATTTCGT
>NC_051393.1:43611117-43618617 GCF_015228065.2 Penaeus monodon
ATTTATACATTTTCTTTCTTTTGTTTGTCAGTGTGTTTCAGTATAACCACCGGTGTAGATAAAATCGGCATACATTTCCTTCATCATATAATCAAAATCTATATTTATTATCTTGACATGGTTATGAACCAATGAAATTAATGGAGTTTACGTCAGATCCAAACACTGACTCAATAAACATAATATAAGAACATTAATTGAATGCAAGACCGTAGTCAAGCTACAGGGACAGATACAGGGGTAGTCATACTTATGATAAGAATAATCTGTCGTAATTCAAAACTTTGTCTAATCCCCGCGACAGAAATGACGTGTTTATGGAAAGTCCCGGTTTCCTTTGCAACACTTTCCACTCCCTCTTAGCTTGATCAATTGGCTGTGGGAGGATCTTTCATTAGCCATTTCCCAAACTATACGCCGAAAATTGTTTGTCGGGTTTGAACTACATGCCTTGCTTTGCCACGGAAGAACTGGATTTGGTCATGGAACCACTTCGTAACTGCCCTAGACGTGTGTATAGGCCAGTTATCCCGTGTATATATGATTATTTCTGGGAAGGATCAAAGCATAGCTGCGTACTAATGAGATTTTTTTGAACAATTCAATATATTTGTCTAAACTGAATCTACTCTCTCTCACTCCTCGCCTTCATATCTGAAAAGTAAGTAATGACAGAGAATGATGAATAGGGCACTGTTATGTTTTATTATATATCTGTATCACAATGTAAACTAAATTCACTTATGAACAAATTCGAAAGGATTTACACCTATAATATTTCATCCAGCGATAGATCTTCAAGCTTACGTTTCTTTTTATCCTTCCGAGTGTTCAGACGTCCCCGAGGTTACGCCCTCTAACCGTTGTTCACTGCCAATCACGGCGGCGTGCCCGTGTCCTCGCAGCCGTGTTGACTTAATCACACTCCCTTCGCTCATGACTATAGACCCATAGACCTTAACCCACGAAAACACTTTATCGTGAGTCACGTTGACTCGCCACCACTCCAAGGCCCCTGCTTTGCCGGGTCAACCTCTGCTTTGTACGACGATACAAGTCTTCTTCAACTTCTGCCCACACTACCATCTTTCATAAACCTCTAACCAAACCGTGCTTATCCTGTACACCACCACCGTGGGGGATCCGAACCAGCGGCCCCTCACATCTGGTGGCAGCAGTGGATGTCGATTCTATGGAGCTAGCGACACGAACTCTGCTCAACCACGCCATTCCATTTTTTCATGTGCAAAGTGCAATTTTTTCTTCCTTTTCTCTTATCAAGGTAAATGATCTTAATGTCAATGGAATTGATTTCTCATTTTTGTCAGTAAATGATGGTTTTAGTCTTCGCCTGTCTTTACTTAACTCTAGAGTGTAATTTCTTCGGCGTGTTTTTTTTTTTTTTTTTTTTTTTTTTTTTTTTTAACTCGGTAATGCTAGGTAAAAGCATCGATTCGTCTATTACTCTTTTTTTTTGTACAAATCATTTTCTTATTTTTTCTTGAATCGCTATGGCTACGTGGGTATAGGGGGAAAACTGTTGCCATATTATAGACATATTCTTTTCTATTCATCTTCATTTGCCTTAGCCGATGCCTTATTAAAGTAAATTTCGTCTATCATTTTTTAGTACATTTATTTTAGCTTAGTTTAAGACTCATTTGTGAATCAGTTTTGTACACTATGTAAAACATAGTATGATTATCCACAATCCAGCATATTTCCCCCCCTAAACCTCCCTACCTCCCCTCGTTCCTAACTCCCCCTTTCAACCAAATCTCAATAAATTTCAATCTGCTCACGTCACTAGCATTCCAATATTTTAGTGTCGTGATGTTTATGTAAAGCTTTTATCTTTTTTTTTTTTGTTATTCATGTATTTTTGGTTCTGTGTGAATATTTCATGTCTCTCATATTCTCACGGATATGTTTGACCACATGTGACCTTTGTCTTCATGACCTTTTCTGTCCGTGTGCAGTCCAGGTTTATTGCCCATTCCTTCATCTTGTTGCTAAATTTACCACACTGAGATTTTAAAATTTGTCTTGTATATGTATATATATGTGTGTGTGTGTGTGTGTATGTATATATATATATATATATATATATATATATATATATATATATATATATATATATATATTCATTTATTTAGTTATTTATTTGTACAAAAGATGTGTGTTTTGTTTTATTCTTGTTTTCTTCCTACTATTAGTAGGAAGAAAGTGTACAAACGATATACTGATAACATTTTCTCCCCTGTGTGTTAAAAGACATTCAGTTGATTTTCTCTTTATTTTTCATCTTAATTCGTATTTTCGTTATTATATTTTCACATGAATTTGTGATTTGATAACGTAAATTAACAGTTTACAATATAATGATATTGTTCTTTAGCTTTTTAAAAGTACATGTGATGCCAGTAATAATACTAACGTAATTCAACAATTTACTATTAAGAGTGTCACTTTGGGTTTTGCATAAGTAACTGTGTATTGTGTAGATGTAAGTTATTTTTAAGTTGTATGATTTTGCGTTGTTATTATAGTATATTTTGTGCTTATTCTAGAGTTCCATTTCGTTGTTCTTCGTTATTGATATTTTTTGTGTTCACTGTTATATGAACGCAATTTAATGGATAAATAGGGTGTATCTGTTTTTACGTTTTTATTACAGTACAATTTATTGGTATTGATATTACTTGCGTTCATATTCACTAGTTTTTCCTTAAATTGTTCATACAACACCTAAAATAGCATTTTTTAATTTCAATTATTAGTGATTCGATTATTTAATTTTTCATTCACAATTTATTTATTTTTCATTATATAATTTCATTATTCCTATCTTTTATTATTTTGACTAGAATATTCTTTTAGTTCCGTCACCAATAATCTCACTGACAAACAAAAGCAGGCATTACCTCATTAGACAGCTTCTGCTGTCACATCATAAGCTTGTAATTTACTTTTATATACATATACATACACACACACACACACACACACACACACACACACACACACACACACACACACACACATATATATATATATATATATATATATATATATATATATATATATATATATGTATATATATATATATATATATATATATATATATATATATATATATATATATATATATAACCATGCATATACATATAAATATGCATCTATATATATATATATATATATATATATATATATATATATATATATATATGTATATGAATGTATATATACACATATATGTGTAAATATATACAAATATATAGATATAGATATATATTTATGTGTCTGTGTGTGTATGTATATATATAAACACACACACACACACACACACACACACACACACACACACACACACACACACACACACACACACACACACACACACACACACACACATCCATATATATATATATATATATATATATATATATATATATATATATATATATATATATATATATATATATTATATATATATATATATATATATAAAGGTTTAGGTTTGCTTGATGGCTCCGATATAGCCCATCTTGAGTTGCAATATCCTAAGAAACGAAGCAGTAATTGTGATGTATTTCTTTTATGTGGGATTTTATAATATATTTTCAAATATGTTGATATGTTGATTGATATGTTGATCAAAGCCTTAATGGTGTTCCCCACAGCAAGGACTTTGTCCATGCACAGCCATGTTACAATCTAATGAAAATTTCTAGGTTTTAAAAAGGAATCAGTCTATGGGCCTCTAACGGCGTCTATATCAGTGAAAGGTTTTTAGTATCAATTGTGATCCTCCTTTCATCTTTATTACACGGTCCGTGGTGACAATAATACGATGTTTTTTTTATCTAATTTGTATTGAAATTAAATGTAATCCCCACACGTGCCATGTTGCACACTAATTACACGAAGTCGATCCAGCGCCTATGGCACACCTGTTTTAATGGCTACGTGAGAGCTGGGGTGTCCAGCTTACGTAATGTTTTTTCTGCGTATCATGCTTGCCTCGGTTTTTCCCTATTATCCCTGAAAATATGGTGAGGCACTTCACCGCTTTTCCAGTGGATTTTTTCTTTCTTTTTTTAAGTTTACATGTAGCTCATAACCACGAGGATTGTCCTTATCGGTCGCTCAGCTGTCAAAAAAGAAGCTGACCAGATCTGTTTGCACCATCTGTTTGTAATTTCAATATAGTAGTTGGATTAATATTGCATTATTGATTTTATCATATATTTACGATTGTTTTCTTTTTTTGTGCAGCCAGATTGTATTTATTAACTTTGTAAGCTTCCCACATCTTTCCACCATCGCCTACAAACCTACCCCCTCTCACATCCCCCTTATCCCCCTCCTATCCTTAACCGCCCACCCTCCGTCTTGTTCTCTCCTTCGCTTAATTATTTCATCTCGCACGCCATTCTAATTATTCACTCTCACTTTTGCTTCATTTATTTGCTATGATTCTAAATCTAACATGATCACTATCATATTTTCTACTCGAGAGCTTTTACTAACTTGTTCATTTCATAACTCATTTACTCACTTACTCAAGTCGTCTATTTACCACTCGCCTACTCACTCACGCAGCCACATACGCACATCGTCAATTCTTGAATAAACCACGGTACTTGCAAGAATTACGTGTGAACAGTTTCAGAGTAGCTAATGGACTTGCGCCAATCTTGTATTCTTGCCTTGCAGTAGTTTTTTTTCGTGCCATGTGTTGTCGTGAGTAAGCATAAAAGATTTAATGAGTATTGTATTGCCTATTTTTATTATCGCTTTGTTTTGAATTACTGATTGTGACATGCGATACACAGTTTGAAATGAGGTAGAAGGACTTGTACTTCTTGTTAATCAGTTGTATATTGTAAGCACCATTGCACAGGTCAATGTTGAACTCCTCGGTAGCGTTTTTTTTTTTTCTAAGGTAATATTGTAATTTCTCCCTAAGCATGTTCCTCTGTCTTGACAGTTGAATTACTGAACAATAATATATATATCGATAGATAGATAGATAGATAGATAGATAGATAGATAGATAGATAGATAGATAGATAGATAGATAGATAGATATAGATATAGATATATAATACTTATATGATATAATAAGAATATAATTTTTACTGCAATTTATTTATATCTTAAATACGGTCCTTGTCACACAACAGACACCACCCCCTGTTTGCACTCCTGCTTTTCTGTCTGTCTCTGCCCTCAGTATACTTATTTCAGAAAACGTCAGCGCAGTTACGTGAAATGAAGCGTAACCTGCCTGAACACACCCTGAGCACCGGCCGAGGACGGGAGCGCACGAAGTAGAATGCCACCAGGAGGAAGTCGTTGTTCATGTGGGGGAAACTGCCGAATCAGCAACATACTCGCAGTGGCTTCACCATGCCAGTAACTGCACAGCGAGGCGAAACTGCCAGAAGAAATGCGTGGCAAGCCAGACTCGTCAACCCTGAGGCACTCGACGCCGCCAGCTTCGACAGCCATGGGGGTCCCGTCGGATAATCAGATGGTCAGTTACCGGTATGTCGAATCTTCGGATGTGACACTGAGAAAAGAAAGACCCCTCTTCTCCCCGCTTGTACCCTGTCTGAACATAAGTCCAAGATGCTACCTTGACTTATGGAAACACACTACCGCGATCACGGTCCTGCTAGGACGCTGCTTCTTCCTGGGGGCCACCACTCCAGGCCCCCCGCCCCGCTGGGCCAACCTCTGTTCTGCATGACGACATACAGTCTTCTTCAACCTCCAGCTACGCTACCTACTTTGGTGAAGGAGCATCTCTCACTTTATCGACCAGGAGATAACCAGTACTTTGGATATTTCACTGGAAAAGAAATCACTTTTCCTCATCCTAATGATGCGGCCTTTATTTGCAATTTCAGCTTGCCTTGTGTCCATGAAAAAGTGTCAGCATGGCAGCCTCGTTTTTACCTCGGATTTCCCATATTATTATGGCCACATAGATGTTTAAAGCATGAAGCATTTTCATGTTTCAAGAAATTTGCAGCTATAAATGATTCTTGAAAGAAAGGGGAAATGCTGCCTAAACTCTATAGGTGTTGCCTATAAACAAACAATTGTAGGATATTGGATTTGAAAAATATCCCACTACAAAGTTAATTTTAACTAATATCACATGTTTTGTTATCAACTATTTGAAGAAAACGATCGATGATATAGCTTACGTGGTTTACAAAAATAGATATCAATAACTTATTGGTTATTCATATTGTACCAATCACATTCTTCGTTACAAACAATCTAGAAATTTCGCCTCATTCATAAAAATACTATTGATGCTTATGTGGCTGCTAGATGTACAAATGTGGGACCCAGCAAGTGTAATGAATTATATTTCCGGAAATGTTCACTTGGGGTATCTATCGGTATTTCAAGCATATTTAAGAGTATTGTTGTTGTTTTTTTAAGTGTAGTTACGGTATTATTAACGTCGTATAATGGAATAAGAGTTAAGAATATTGTGGAGTGTGGTCTGTGATCCAGAGAGGACGGCACACTCCAGTTGCCCGTTTTTTTGTTTTTTTTTATTAATTACTGCCTCATGTTATGTTTATCTGTTCTGCTTTCGTGTGTGTATTTGCATTTCAGCTCTCTTGTTTTATCATTGAGTCCTAGTTTCATTTCAATATAGAATAAACTTATTTCGCGGTGTCAGTGACATGACACTTAATTTTCTGCCAAGTATTTTTTTTTTTATTCTAACTCTTTTATTATAGGTGATGAACACTTATTTTATCGTTTTATATATTTGTCTTTATTTTTTTATTAGTTGGGTCTTTCTTTTCCTGTGCTTTAATTTTGATATTATTAATATGCGTATTTTTTCTTATTTTGTATCTTTATGGTGTCTTGCTTTTATGTGTATATTTTTTACCCAATTGTTTTACGTGGTATTTGGTACGTAGTAAACGAGTCTATGACAGCCCGCGAACTATGACAATAAACAGTGTCAACTGGAATTCTTTGTGTTTGGATCTACCCTCCCCTCTGCTGAAGCATCACCAAAGGTTGTACTAGTCCTATGCGTTACTTGCCTAGGTTCTATTTTCGCTGGCCGTTATCTGTATATGAATCAGTGAGGCATTGGTTATATATAAGTTACATTTCCCAAGAGTAACACAACATTCAGTAGCTATACAGTGTTACGTTTCTACATGTGTTCTGCTCAGCCTATGCAAGGACTCAACTTCAGTCATAGCCAAGTTCATTGTACTTTTATTATCTTTAATGACGATTTTAGTGAGCTGTGTAATGCTTTAAACTTTTAACCATTGTTTTACTGTATTTTATTGCTTTTACCATGTTCTTTATATGTGTTTTATCTCTACTATTACTGTTTTTTGTTGTTGTTTTTTTGCTTTTACTTCTTCTTTTAGTCGCTCAGCTTTCATTGAATCCTTTCCTTTTACGATTTCAGTCAAGTTTTAGTAACGATCTAACTAC
>NC_051393.1:43631117-43636117 GCF_015228065.2 Penaeus monodon
CGTATATGTATATTTGTGTATGTATTGTATTGTATTGTGTGTATGTTTATGTATATATGTGTGTATATGTATGTGCAAATGTGTGTATGCATATGCATGAGTATGTGCATGTGTATATATATGTGCATTTTATGTCTAGTTGATTTTGTGGAGGCTTATTCACTCACTATCATGAATACAGCGACATCGTAATTTCAGATAGACGCAATAGAGTAAAAACTGTGGTGGAAGTTATTAATAAAGTAAATGTTGACAGCGACCATACAACTGTCAGAGGCCAAATTGAATTACACCCCAGAAGCTGCACTTGAAGTAAGCAGTAAGAACGTCGAGCAAAGTTCCAGCAAGCTCTCGGTAGAAACTAAACAGCTTTGAACGGAATTTAACCTTAACATCCAAAACAGATATTCACTTCTCAGTGACGAAGATCTCAACATTGACCAAATTAACAAACAGTTCAATGACATTATAAAGGAAGCTGCACTTGAAGTAAGCAGTAAGAACATCGAGCAAAGCTCCAGCAAGCTCTTGGTAGAAGCTAAACAGCTTTGCAAAAACGTAGGGTCATGAAAGTATTGTCAAACAGGGCCAAATAGAATTAGTTGAACTAACAAAGACTATAAATAGAAAAAAGAGAGAAGATGCACAGAGATTCATTACTCAAATAATAGATAACATGGTGATCTCAGGTACCAGCATGAAAATAGCAAAAAGGGGACTTGGAATAGGGAGAAATCAAATGTATGCAATAAAGAAACCAGATGGAGAAGTAACATATAATAAGAATGGAATCATAAGAATAGTGGAAGAACTCAAATGAATAGCCACGGATAGAAGTGAAAGTGGTAACTAGAGATGTACCTAACATCACAATAGAAGAAATAAAAAGATGAAGAGAGGGAAAACACCAGGTGAAGATGGAATTAGTATACACCTTATAATAGATGCAGGAGAAATAGGAACAGTGAAACTAGCCAATTTTTTAAACAAATCCCTTCCCAATGGAAAAACTCAACAACATATACGCGCGCTCACTCAAATAAGAGAAAATATAAATGAATATAGGAAACCCCTGTTTATGGCTTTCATTGATTATGAAAAGACATTTGACCCCGTACTTATATAGATATAGATCAAGCTCCACACGGAAACCGCTAAAATACTAATTGAAAAGGATGTTAGACAAGACAATACCATCTCCCAAAACTGTTTACAGCTGGTCTTGAGGAAATATTCAAGAAGCTAGAATGGAACGGAAAGGATATCAAAATAGGAGACGAATACCTAAACATTCTAAAATTTGCAGATGATATTGCTCTCTTCAGCGAATCTGCAAATGAAATGCGGCAACTAATACACGATCTGAATTGAGAAAGTCTGAAAGTCGGACTAAGATCATGTTCAACAGTAGAGTTCAATTCGAGTTCAATTCGCATGTACAAGGCAAATCGCTAGAGCTAGTGAATAAGTAGATATACCTAGGGCAACTCATACAGACAAACACATCTAGCAAGAAGGTGATGCAACTGTCTAGGCTGAAACGCCTTCGGCAGACACAGTAGCACAGTAAGAGGCTCCTTCCATTTTGTTTAAAAAGAAAAGTCTTTAACCGATGCGTCCTCCTAGTTATGACCTATGGATCAGAAACATGGACTACAACCAAATTACTGGAGAGGAAATTAATAAGTGCCCAGAGAGGGATGGAGAGGTTGATGCTGGGAAGTAGCCTAAGAGATTGGATGAAGGCGATGTGGATCAGGGAACAGACAAGTGGAAGACATACTTATGAGCATCAAAAAGAAAAAATGGCAATGGGTAGGTCATATATGTCGGAGACAGGACGACAGATGGATGAAGAAAGTAACAGACTGGATATAAAGAGGCCAAGGGCCAGACCAATGACAAGATGGAGTTTCGAGATAACGATATTTGGGAGCCAAAACTGAAAAAAAAGATTGGGAGAGGCCTACGTCCTGAAGTGGATTGATTCAGGATGATGATGATGGTATATAAATATATGTGTGTGTGTGTGTGTGTATGTGTATATATGTATATATGAATATATATACATATAAATATACATATATACATACATGTATACCTAAGAAACATTGTCTGGGATCACTTGCAGTACTTAATGTGCAACAAAGTTAGAAATCATATAAACAACCACCATGGCCATTGGTAACATTTTAATATGTTAATTCTTTATGTTCTTCTATCGCATACAAGTTCCCGTGTGATAGCTGTCATGCTACCTATGCGGGGGGGGGGGGACATCCATTAATCAGTTCATACGTATAGAAGAACAAAGGAGGTATTCCTACAACAACAGGGGATTAAGACTCACAATGCCAGCCAATTCCTCAATGGAAAGTCATTCCGTAACAGAAACCCATCCCTTTTGTTAGCATAATGTTGAAATTCCTAGTTCCTCTCAATCGAGTCAGAGTCTGGAAATTGAAGCCAGTTCTAAAATAATATTTTTTCCTCTCCAGACACATAAAATTCTAAATAGCTTCTTGATAATTCATTCAGGTTTTCTTCTCTATTCTGAATGGGTCTACATTTATCACTATTTTCTAAACGTTTTGTGGCTAGTATCTTGTTCTCATATAATAAACATTGCCCATTTGAACCTTAACGTTTCAACAAATGCTATATGTATAATTGTAATTGGCCTCAATGTAATATATTCATCTATAATTGTTAGATGAAGATTAATAGCAATTTTGATGGTTGGGAATTTGATTGTTTCTTATCAATAATTTCTTTTTATCATCACCATATTATGTATATCCCTGTAGACTATGTTCGTGACATCCAATTTCAGGATTTTTCAACTGACTCATTATCGTTTAGATTAATTTTCTGGATTTCTATACGTTATGTTAAATTTCTTTTTGCAATTTATGAACAGTAATCTTTTGCAGTCATTTTTACACTGAAGATGAGTGTGAAGCACACTAAAATTTTGTGTTGAGGAATAAAGAAGCTAGTATTTCTGTTATTATTATTATTATCATGTTAATGATAATAATAATGATAATGATTATGATAGTGATAATGATAATGATAATAATGATGATGATGATGATGATGATGATGATGATGATGATGATGATGATGATGATGATGATGATGATGATGATGATGATGATGATGATGATAATAATAATAATGATAATAATCATTATTACACACGCATGCACACGCACACACGTGTGTGTGTGTGTGTGTGTGTGTGTGTATTTGTGTGTGTGTGTGTGTGTGTGTGTATGTGTGTGTGTGTGTGTGTGTGTGTGTGTGTGTGTGGACTTATATATGCACATACACATGAAATGCTGGCGGTTATTTAATCAGCAACCTAAAAATGAAAACATGAAGAAGAGTTTATTTCGCCAAACACAGCTCTAAAAGTTTTTTCTGTATTCCTAGTACCTGCCATAAAACTCCTACTTTGCTGGAAAGAAAAGTCCAACTTTAGAGCTCGTAATCAACTTCCTTTTCTGATCACTCGAATGGGTAGTGTTTTAGCGATTTTATAACCGTGTTGAAATGAAAGCCAGAATGAAACTGACTTGATAATACAGTTTACTGATTTGATGGAATCAGGTCAAAATACTATACGGACGAGAATGGAGGTATGAGTTTACTTTAGTTTCATCTTTTAGAGGTAGCGGGTGTAAAAATCTATGAGAAAAAGAAAGTGACTAGAACATATAAAAGAGAGAGAGAATGAGTGAGAGAGAGAGAGAGAGAGAGAGAGAGAGAGTGAGAGAGAGAAAGTGTAAGAAGATTCTTGAACATGAAAGTATTACCGTCGCATGTTTACACCTATTCTCACACTTAACATTGGAAATTACACACCGGCTTGCAAGGACTTAATTTTCGTACGACCACGTACCTTCTACCACCCCAGCCAAGTTTCCCAGGAAAGAGATTTTGTATTTCAAGGTGATATCACGACAATGCAGTTATACCGACGGCACGGAAAAATTCTCATCAAGTACTACCAAAATGCGAAGGGAGCGAAGAAGCAAATTCTATCTACTTTAGGAAATAAGCCCTTAGCTTTAATATGGAACACAGCTGGATCTCACGGACCCTGAAATGTTACGGGAAATCGCCATTGCCTTACCTGCGTAAATAAACAGTTTTCTTAGCTTATAATCCGGCGATGACTCTAAAGAACCAACCATGCCAGAATAATAATATGGTGAGAGAAGCATAATGGGAAAATAAATAGATGATGTTATTCTACAAACTAAAAAATATATATCTAGTAGACCCTAAGAGATAATATTAGGTCTAACCAATGAAGAGGAAAACGATAGGAAAGGAAAAACATATATTGATCTTCTATAAACAACGATATGGAGGATTTCCCGCTCTGATTATTCCTGGACGACGGGAGTGCTCAGGGAGATCATAAAGTGAGATAAGAGAATAGTTTATAGACTTCCCTAACTGCTTCAATATGCTGCTGGTGTCTAGCGAAGCAGGGCGGCTTGGTGAAGGGAGGAACACATACGCCTCCTGGAAACACGCACACACACACACACACACACACACATACATATATATATATATATATATATATATATATATATATATATATATATGTATATATGTATATATATATATATATATATATATATATATATATATATATATATATATATATATATATATATATATATATATATATATATATATATATATATATATATATATATATATATATGCATATATGTATGTAAAAGTGTAAATGATAAATTTGACTGACTTTTTTTTATATATTTCATTACTACATATCTGTATATGAACACCCCCTCTGTATTTACGAAAAGTACACGATTTTTATGAACCTTGGAATTTATGACTGATCATTTGAATTCTGAGAGTCATTATAATCACACCAAGATCTTTATCCGCCGTGCTCAGTACCTAGTCACTTCACTAGTCGAATTTTATATTTCCTGGCTCATAACTCAAGG